>NC_052309.1:20708666-21008666 GCF_016432855.1 Salvelinus namaycush | reverse complement strand
AAAGTACCGTTTACATGGTCTCCAGCTGTCAACAAAGCCTTTGTGGACCTGAAGCATCGGTTCACAACAGCACCCATCCTCATCCATCCGGACACGTCCTGTCAATTTGTGGTTGAGGTTGATGCGTCTGATGTTGGAGTGAGGGCCATCCTGTCCCAGCGATCTGCCCAGGACCAAAAGCTTTATCCCTGTGCCTTCCTGTCCCATCAACTCAACACTGCAGAAAGAAACTACGACGTGGGTAACCGAGAACTCCTGGCAGTCAAGATGGCACTGGAGGAGTGGAGAGGGAGCTGAACATCCGTTTTTGGTCTGGACCGACCACAAGAATCTGGAATATCTCCGCACAGCCAAGCGCCTTAATTCCAGGCAGGCACGATGGGCTCTTATTTACTAGGTTCAATTTCACCATCTCCTACCGACCAGGGTCCAAAAACGTGAAGCCGGACGCTCTCTCCCGTCTATACAGTTCCTCTGCCACTCCCTTTGAATCTGAGACCATCCTCCCTGCCTCTTGTTTGATGACTTCTGTTTGGGGAGGGGGGGGGGGGGGGGGGGGGGGGGCAGCGGCGGCTAACCGTCTGTTTGTCCCTGATGCGGTCCGGTCTAAGATCCTGGAATGGGCTCACTCCTTCAGGCTTACCTGTCATGCTGGTACTCGTCAGACCGGAAGAAGCTTTCCGCTGTCAACGCTTCTGGTGGCCTATCATGGTTTCTCAAATCAAGACTCCGCCGCAAGCTCTGTCTGGCCTCCTACAGCCACTTCCTGTCCCTCATTGCCCCTGGTCCCATATTTCTCTGGATTTCGTCACTGGGCTTCCTCTGTCAGATGGCAACGCCACCATTCTGACGGTGGTGGACAGATTCTCCAAGGCCCTCCATTTCGTCCCTCTTCCTAAGTTACCTTCAGCCAAGGAGACCCAGCTTATGGTGCAGCACATCTTCCATATCCATGGCCTCCCGGTTGACGTTGTCTCGGACCGGGGTCCTCAGTTCTCGTCCCAATTCTGGAAGGCGTTCTGCACTCTTATTGAGTCGTCAGCCAGCCTGTCCTGTGGGTTTCATCCCCAATCTAACAGCCAGTCGGAGCGAGCCAATCAAGATATGGAGACGGCACTCCGGTGTCTGGTTGCCAGTAACCCCACCACCTGGAGTCAGCAATTGGTCTGGGTGGAATATGCCAGAAACTCTCTCCCTTGCTCGGCTACTGGACTATCCCCTTTTGAATGCCCCATGGGGTATCAGCCCCCGCTCTTCACAGAGCAAGAAGTTGAGGTCAACGTACCTTCAGCCCAGATGTTCGTCCGCCGCTGTCAGCGTACCTGGAAAAGAGCTAGGGCGGCTCTTCTCAAGACCACCTCCAGGTATCGTCGACAAGCGGACCGGCACCGGACTTTGGCTCCTCGCTATCGGGTCAGGCAGAGGGTATGGCTGTCCACTCGGGACCTACCCCTCCGGGTAGAATCCCGAAAACTTTCCCCCTGTTTCATTGGTCCATTCCCCATTTCTAGAGTCATTAGTCCCACTGCTGTCCTTTTGCTGTTGCCCCGTACCCTCCGTGTTCACCCTAATTTTCCTGTTTCCATGATTAAACCCTTGTCTCTTTGTCCTCTGTCTTCTGCTTCTAGGCCCATCCCTTCCCCCGATGTCATCGATGGCCAGCCAGCTTATATGGTGAGACGCCTCCTGAGCGTTCGACCACGGGGCAGGGGTTTCCAGTATCTGGTTGACTGGGAGGGTTATGGCCCGGAGGAGAGGTGCTGGGTTCCGGTGAAAGACATGCTGGACCCGGCCCTCATCGCTGATTTTCACTGCTGACACCCCGGTCAGCCAGGTATGCGCGCAGGTAGGACGCCAGGTGGCGTCCCTAGAGGGGGGGTACTGTCACGCCCTGATCTGTTTCACCTGTCCTTGTGATTGTCTCCACCCCCTCTAGGTGTCGCTTATTTTCCCTGGTGTATTTATCCCTTTGTCCTACTCTTTACAGAACCTGAACTGTACTTTGGAACCACATGGCTGATGCACCACAGTTTGGCTGGCCACAGGCCGCTGTGTCTCCACTAAACATGCAGCCTTGACCCTAATGACTTACCCAGAGCCAGCAGACATATTATGGTAAGATCAGATATATTGCCAATTGGGTGACTACAGACACTGCAATACCTTGTCTGTCTAATTGATCAGTAATTTTTTCCTGTTCCCCATCATCTTACGGGGTGAAACCTTTAGAGCAGTCTACCTACCAGGATTGCTATAAATGCGATTATAAATAGTCCTTGCTACAGGGATGTGATCTATGTGGTGTAATAACTCTGTAATAAGCTAAGTGTGGTGCCCAAGCCCAGTCCAGGGAGGGGAGGTATTGGAAGTTTGAATAAGATGGCGCGTCGAGTGGAGATGAGAGTAAGAAGGATTGCAGTGACGAATTCAAAAGGAAATGAGAGAAATAAAGTGATAGTGGTATCTAGTAAATCCAAGCTTAGTGCTGATTATTTTTTGGTCAGAGTGAGGGGTTTGGATCAATGGAGTTACCTGGGAGATCCATTGGAAGTGTCTATGAGAATTGTGGATGCGTTGGATGACGTGGCGTATGTGAGAGTACCGAGAAGTGGGCTTATATTTTTGTATCCGTACAATGCACAGGATGAACTTGAAGAATTAGATCAAGTGGTTGGTGCAAACCGACTGACTCCATCCATTCTATTGTTTTTTTAAGAAGAGTCTCTCCTTTCGCACGTGTATTTGGGTTTTGTGAGATACCCTGTAAGAGCCTTTGGGCCCAAACCCATGCAGTGTGATAAATGCAAATTACAGTATTTGGTCATGTGTCAAGGTATGTAGACGGGGCCTAAATGCTGTAATTGTGGTGGCGAACATGCGCCCTAATTCCTGAGGTGCCCTGTTAGAGTGAAGGAGAAAAGTGGAAAGAATAAAGGGGTGGCAGGTAGCCTAGTGGTTAGAGCGGTGGGCCAGTATCCAAAAGGTTGCTGGATCGAATCCTCGAGCTGACAAGGTAAAAATCTGTTGTTCTGCCCCTGAACAAGACAGTTAACCCACTGTTCCCTGGTAGGCTGTCATTGTAAATAAGAATTTATTCTTAACTGACTTGCATAGTTAAATGTTAATTCAATTAAATAGAAATAGTCTGTCCAGCATGTCTCCTGTCTGGCGGTTGTGAGAAGAGTCAATGAAAGGAGTGATGTTGAATAAATAATGGTGGTAGGAGTAGACACCAGAGAATATTTCCTGTCAACAGAAGGACCCTGACATGTTGCATGTTAAGAAAGTGGACTTTGTAGTGTACAGTAGTTGGTGGCAATACACCAATAGGTCTGCAATAAAACCTCAAAGAAGAAGCCCAGTCCAGGCTGACACCTACAGTCCCCACACAGTAGTGCACCCATAGAAGACACCCAAGACCCAATAGCCTAGATGTGTGAGTGAGTGGGCAGTGTCGAGTATTTGAAAGGCATTTCTGCTTTGGTTTGAGAGAGAGGTAATGGAGTGACGCCTCTCAGGGAAGATGGCGGAAACAGATATTCTGTTGGAAATTGATGGTGGGTCGGGCGACGATGAGAGTACAGAGCTTCAGAACGAGTGGGTTACAGTTGTGAAAAAGAAAGGAAACAAAAGAAGTAAAGTTGTGATTGAAACTAAGAAATTCCTAGATTTGTTTATAGTGAGGGTTTTGGATCAATGTTCAATGCTACCTGGGGGATCTGTTTGAAGTCTCAAAGAGTATCATGGAGGCGTTGGGTAAGGTGGCTTGGGTGAGAGTCACAAGAGGTGTTCTTATTCAGTTTTTTTGCGTGTCCGCGGAACAGAAGTAGCATGCTTTGCGATTGGAATATTTTGTGTATGGATTTCCGAAGCAGAGCCCCTCTCAAGGGGGCTATTTTTGGGGTTGCGCATGAAGTGTACGCAGAAGAAGTAGATGAAGTGATTGGTGCACGTCGACTGTATGGTGGATGGAGTAAGGAATCCCATTCTGTCCATATTACTGTTTTCTCATGTAAAGCTAGGCTTTATGAGATACCCTGCAAGAGCTTTTGTGCACGAGTGTCACGTTCCTGACCTGTTTTTCCTTTTTCTTGTATTTATTTAGTTGGTCAGGGCGTGAGTTGGGGTGGGTTGTCGATGTGTTATTTTCTGTGTTCGGCCGGGTATGATTCTCAATCAGAGACAGCTGTCAATCGTTGTCCCTGATTGAGAATCATACTTAGGCAGCCTGGGATTCACGTGTGTTTTGTGGGTGTTTGTATCTCGTGTCTGTATTCGTGCCACACGGGACTGTTTGTCGGTTCGTTTCTCTTTTGTCATTTTGTTTCATTAGTGTTCCGGTTATTTTTGTTAATAAATAATCATGGACACAAACCACTCCGCATATTGGTCTGATCCTTCTCGCCTCTCCTCCTCGTCCGAGGAGGAGGATTACGACGACCGTTACAACGAGCCCCTCCAGTGTTATAAATGCAAAATATTTGGGCATGTATCCAGTGTATGCAGATAGGGAAGAATAATGTACACTCTAAAAAGAAAAGGTTCCTGGAGTATCCTTCAGGGGTTCTTCAAATTGAAACTGTGGGGGAACCCCTATAAGTTCTTCAAAGAACCCCTTTTAATGGATCCTCGAAGAACCTTTTGAAGAACCTTTTGGGGTTAATTTTTAAACTACCCCTCTGTTATTATTAATTATAATAATATGTATAACAATAACAACAATAACACAATATTTTAGTTCTCAGTGTTTATTATGATTTTAGTGGCAAAGCAGCATTTAAAAATCCTAATATGATGTAAACTCCCAGCAGAGCCCCAAGTCCAATGGTTATATCCTCTTGCATGTTAATGTCTTGATGTTCTCCGTATCCATAGCCACAATGATTTTGCAGTGCATGGTGATTGAACAGGTTTCCTGTTATATTAATCAGAGATGTAGAGAGGGTGAAGTCTGGAAATCCACAAAATATAATTATACAGATGATTAACAAAACACACAACAGTATTCATACCTTTGGTATTTGTGGTGAATGTGAATGAAAAAAACTGTTTTGATAATAGTTTTCATACACACACATTGTCCATAATGTAGAGGCATATGGGATAGTCATTGAAGAGGTAAAGGAGGAGGATGGTAAATGTGATCTGCATAACATACCAATACCAATTGACATACCTTTGTATGCCTCCTTGTCGGTATACCTGCAGACACAGACAGAAAAGTGAACAGTTCAGTCATCTGCACCCAGTACAGCTAGCCTTCAACATATTCAAATTTGTATTTATTTTTTAACCTTTATTTAACTAGGCAAGTCAGTTAAGAACAAATTCTTATTTACAATGACGGCCTACACCGGCCAAACCTGGACGACGTTGGGCCAGTTGTGTGCCGCCCTATGGGACTCCCAATCACGGTCGGTTGTGATACAGCCTGGATATAGCCTACATATAACCTACATATTCTTACCTCTTTGTTGATTCATATCCATTGAATTGTGTCCATTCTCTGTTTTCGAAAGATTTGCACAAATATGAAAAGATAGATGGTATCATCATAAAACAATATCAATTTAGATCATATAAGTGACAAACCTTACCTTAAATTGAGGAGATCTTTACATTTTTCAGTTAAGTGCCTGCAACTGCTGTCCTTTAAAATCCAAATGTTTCAGTTGGGAAGTTAGGTTCCTGCAAGAACCCCCACCAACTAAGGAGGTTCCTCGTTGAACCCCACCTCCTATGGGGTTCTTGGAACAACCTTTTGGGGGCCATTTTCAGTGCCAAGAACCCTAAGATTCTTCAAAATGTTTTGAATGTATACCAGCTGAGGTTATATCCTGCAACTGTGTTGACGAACATGCGCCCGAATCCCCAAATTGCCTTGTTAGGGTGAAGGAGACAGAGGTGGTGAGAAAAAGGGTTGTCCAGTGGGTCTCCTATTTGGAGGCAGTGAGAAGAGTGGGAGGAGCAAGTGGCATTGAAGACCCAATGGTAATTGAGACTGCATCAGTGAATGTTTCTTGGCAATTAAGAGCTCTTCCTGAGACCCAGCAATACATTTTTGTCCATCAGTTCTTGGTCATATCTCTGAGGCCATACAAGCCACTGTTGTCCCTTCGAGATTAAAGTTTTGCTTTTCTGTGGTAATATGTGTGGGGGTGTGACCCTGACAACTTTAGAAAATGTTATGGAAAGTTGAAAATAAGTGTGCAATTATTATTTATAATTTTTGTGTTTGGTATTCAAAGTGTTTCTAGTAAGTGAATATCTCCAGGAATAGTTAAGTGAGTTGCCGGGACAGTGTAATACTTTTTTCACATTAAATAAGAGCTAAATAAGAGATTATCAAGAAATGTCCTCTGTAGTGGACACCCGGATGCTGCAATGTCGGCTGGAGTGGTCTAAAGCTCACCGCCATTGGACACTGGAGCAAGGGAAACGCGTTGTCTGGAGTGATGAATCACGCTTCACCATCTGGCAGTCCGAAGGACTAATATGGGTTTGGCAGGTGCCAGGAGAACGCTACCTGCCCGAATGCCTAGTGCTAACTGTAAAGTTTGGTGGAGGAGAATTAATGGTCTGGGGCTGTTTGTCATGGTTCGGGCTAGGCCCCTTCCAGTGAAGGGAGATCTTAACGCTACAGCATACAATGACATTCTAAATTATTCTGTGCTTCCAACTTTGTCGCAACAGTTTGGGGAAGGCCCTTTCCTGTTTCAGCATGACAATGCCCCGTGCCCAATACGAGGTCCATATAGAAGTGGTTTGTCGAGGTCGGCGTGGAAGAACTTGACTGGCCTGCCCATAGCCCTGACCTCAACCCCATCAAACACCTTTGGGATGAATTGGAACGCTGACTGCGAGCTAGGTCTAATCGCCCAACATCAGTGCCTGACCTCACTAATGCTCTTGTGGCTGAATGGTGTTACACCCTGATCTGGTTCACCTGTCCTTGTGATTGTCTCCACCCCCTCCAGGTGTCGCTTATTATCCCCGGTGTATATATCCCTGTTTTTCCCATCTCTCTGTGCCAGCTCGTCTTGTTTGCCAAGTCAACCAGCGTTTTTCCTTGCTCCTATTTTTCCCAGTCTCTGTTTGTTTCTAGTCCTCCTGGTTTCACCCTTGCCTGTACTGACTCCGTACCCGCCTGCCTGACCAATCTGCCTGTTCTGACTACCAGCTATCCCCTTGTACTGTTCTGACTATCCCCTTGTACTGTTTTGGACTCGGATCTGGTTTCTGACCCCTGCCTGGCCTGAACTCGAGACTGCCTATCGTCTGGTACTGCTTGGACTCTGACCTGGTTTATGAACTCTCGCCTGTCCCCGACCTACCTTTGCCTACTCCCTTTGTTATAATAAATATCGGAGGTCTACCATCTGCCTCCTGTGTCTGCATTAGGGTCTCACCTTGTGCCCTTATGAATGGAAGCAAGTTCCCACACCAATGTTCCAACATCTATTGGAAATTGTTTCCAGAAGAGTGGAGGCTGTTATAGCAGCAAAGGGGGGACCAACTCCATATTAATGCCCATGATTTTGGAATGAGATGTTCGATGAGTAGGTGTCCACCTACTTTTGTTCATGAAGTGTAGCTACTATAACTAACGCGTTAGTACAGTGTACAGTCAGAAAGCAGTTTAGCAGTTACACCGGACGGCCCCGACGGCAATAAATGTAATAAAATCAAAAGCTTACCTTGACTTGTAAGAGTTCCAGTGTTATATAGCCAGCTAGCTAACATAACATCCCTCTCTGTTTGAGCTGGGTGTTTGAGCAGGCTAAACTAGCTAGCTGCATCCAGCTAGCTAAGTGAAAGTTTTTTTAAAATACAACCAAATAATAATATATAGCTCTCTCAATCTCTTTCTTTCTCTTGCTTCTCCTTAATTTTGGAAGAAATTAATTTGTTAAACTGTTCAAATATTGTCTTTCTCTCTCTTTGAATCAAATACTCACCACATTTTATGCACTAGCTGTAGCTTATACCTTCAGTACTAGATTCACTCTCTGATCCTTTGATTGGGTGGACATTTAAGTCATTTAGCAGACGCTCTTATCCAGAGCGACTTACAAGTACATACATTCATACTTTTTTTGTACTGGCCCCCCGTGGGAAATGAACCCACAACCCTGGCGTTGCAAGCGCCATGCTCTACCAACTGAGCTACACGGGACCGTATGGACAACATGTCAGTTCATGCTGCAAGAGCTCTAATAGGGTTGAGGAGATCCTCTGGAAGTTGTCATAATTACTGTGTAAGTCCATGGAAGGGGGTGAGAACCAAGACCCTCCTAGGTTTTGTAATGAAGTCAATGTACCCAGAGGAAGACAGAAGCTAGCCAGTTACACCATGGTGCTCCCTTAGAGAGTGATACTGAGGATACTGTAGACCTTCATTACAAAACAGTGTGTTTTAATCAATTATCATTATTTGGGGACATCTGAATATATTTAGTATTGTTTTATCTAAAAAAAATACTTTTAAAATGTTTCATTATTTGTATGAAATTCACTGAGGAGGATGGCCCTCCCCTTCCTCATCTGAAGAGGAAGTGATGTGACTTGAATTGGATGTGACTTAAGGAGTGGGATCTTAGGCTATAATTGTTTTCGTTTTTTTATTGTATGATGTCAGGTTTTCCTACAATGGATATTATTTCTATAATTTACCACTCGTACAGTAGGGGGCGGCATGCACCTCTAATGCTTGTTTGCTGACCGCCATAAAGAAGAGCGAGGGAATGTGCTGCTGTGCTGGGGTTGTGTGTGTAGATCTGCAGTCGAGATATTGTATTTACATACATTTTCTATGTTGCAACGTGTAAAGCTTTGTAATGTGAATGAATCCAATCTTGTGTTTAGGGTATGCCAGGGAATCGTCCGATCCAGAACACGGCCGGACTCGGCCCTTATCTCATCTCGTAGCTCCAAACCAATAGGAGGGATGGTGAAAAGGGAGCCAGTCTAGGGGCATGTACAGGGCTTGCAAAGCGTGTACCAAACACTATTTCCTTTTAGAGTATGCATATATACACTGTAGATGTGTGACTGAATGGTGTATGTTTTCAATGCTTGAATTAACAGTGCTGCCCAGATAGATTCTGTTCCTGTAGCCAACTATCACAGCTCTCGCTCCTTTGCGCTAATCTTGTGGATTGTCTGTTCCCCTCTAGTCAGCCACCACCCCAAAGTGTCTTGGGAGGGCAAGCTGGGGTAATGTTCCGCGCTCCAATCACTGCTTTCATTTCGGTGTTTTGGTGGGGGATTTTTTGTAGTGATACGATTTTGTGCACATTCTAATATAAAATGTTTTATTTATTTAACCAGGCAAGTCAGTTAAGAACAAATTCTTATTTGGAACAGTGGGTTAACTGCCTTGTTCAGGGGCAGAACAACAGATGTTTACCTTGTCTGCTCAGGGATTTGATCTAGCAACCTTTTGGTTGATCTGCCCAACACTCTAACCAGTAGGCTACCTGCCGCCCCAAAATGCTCTTGGCTTGTAGTATTTTTTGGGATGGGTGGGTGGGTGGGGGTGGGTGGGGGGGGGGGGGGGTTTACATGCTTCCTCCTTTTTGCTGCAGGGACAACAGGGAAGAAAAATCGGCCCTGACATTTCTAACACACCGGCCCATTTTTTTTCTTGAGGCCCCCACATTTTTTCCTCCCTCCCTTGAGGCTTCTATTATTAGCCAGATAATGATAATTTTGCACCAAAAAAAACAAGTTAGACAAGCCCACTAGGCAAAAAATTAACCAGCTCATCTGGCATTAGCCCGACATGCCAGATGGCCAGTCCGCCCCTGGTTTGCTGTTCTTTTCCTTCTCTTTCTCTTTTCCACATCATTATCTCCCTTGCAGATGCCTGGGGCGGGGACACGGGTTGGAAGCGGGCTCCAGCTCCCCGAGATAGATCTGGTGATCGGCTAGACAGGATAGAGTATTTTGAATATATATCCATCACCCATTCTGTAACCCTTGTGAAACTATTTAAACGCTGTAATAAAATTGCCATTTTGCTTTTTCTTAAACTACCTCATCTGATGATCTGTTGTGAACTGTGCAGGGAACATTCTAGGCCATAAGGTTGAGGTCCTTCCCCTCCTTAAACAGAAGGTTATGTAGTCTAGTCTAAAAAGTGGACGATAAGGTTAGGTAACCACATAAAGATCACAGTACAACCCTGCCACCCAGTGGATATTTACTAACACTGCAAGTGTCTCCATCTTTTGATTTAATTTGTGTTTGCGTGCTCTGTTGTCTCCTGTCTGGAGTGCAGCAGAATCCAGCCAGTATTTGCCCAGCAGTAATGTCTTCTGGATATGTACAGAACCACATGCACAGATCAAGGGAAATGGCTTGGAAATAGTCAAATTCAAATGTCAAATTACCAGGGGAGGTTGTGCTTTACCTTGTGAGTAAAGGTCTGAAGGGTAAGAAAAAAAAGCTGTACTTTTTTTTCTGGCAGTAGAGTAATGTATCACATAGCCCTTTTCTACAAAACTCAACAAGATGTCAACAAATGACCAGTAATTATGATTCATTTTGATAGGAATACATAGATCACTTTTCACAATAAAGGGTCTAAAATGTTGTGGAAAATGCTGTAATAAAATGACTAAAAAGGCCAGTGGAAGTCTATCATCACTTTTTGTCCCTCTATGCCAGGAGTCGCTGAAAATCAAATGCATTGTAATAAACACCCTGGGTTTCTGGAGTCCTGCAGTGAAAAGAATCTGTGTTAATGTGCTCACCCATCACACAGAGGAACATATTGCTTACAATCGGTACAATGGGCTCGGGGTGACTTCAGTTACACGTTCCTGGAGACTGGCAGACTGTTACAATGGGCACCGGGGCCCTGGCCCCTTTATTGCCACGGCGAGAAGGAAAGTGGCCGGATACGGTTTCACTCTATCCCTCTATCGCTGATTGACATCCTTGAATGCAGCTTTTGAGGCAAGCTCCAGTTTAATTAAAGCGTTTGCCCGGCTTCACAGTGATCTGAGAGCCCCCATGATAAATATTGAATGGAGTTCACCTTCTGGTTAGTGCATGACTCCCAGGATACAGCCAGATGCTTTGTGAGAGGGGCTCACTTGAGAGCCCTGCAGTGGGGTCTGGGGGAGAGGAGACCAGGGGAACCAGAGAAGAGCTGTTGGAGCCACTGTGAGGCTGTGCCAGCTCAGTTGAGCCAGAGGTTCCCTGGAGCGTCCGGCCGTGTGAGATTTCACACCGCCCAAACACCGTGGCCGCTCTCAGGTGTCTGAACAGCCGTTCTAGAGATGGAGGGAGAGAGAGGTCTCAGGCTCACACAGGCCGAGCCACTTTCTCTCCTTTCTCTCCTCACAGCCCAGGAGCTACTGGGTATCAGGCTACCTCCGCCGAGTGAAAAGACAGACTGATAACCTGTTAACCAAGCCCTGTGTGTAAAGGACACTGGCAAATACCTTATCTCAGCCACATTAGCCTCCCTCAGATACACTTGTGTGGATTGTGTAATCCAGTATGTCCTGAACATCTCACTATCACCTCAGATATTACCACAGTGCACAGTGCTCCCTATCTTACCCTTTTAACCTCATGAATTTATGAGATGAACAACAGCAGGTGGTATGATGATCTATGATCGTCGCTTAGTGTGGGTGCAGTAGTTTTTGGGATGGGAGGGTTCACTCTGATGTGGGATTGTTATCTACATTCCAGAGGAGACTCCCGGCCTGCTGCTGTGTCGATGTGACTGAAGCTGAGACTGTGGCAGGCATCTCCAAGGTGGAGGGTTGGGTTGGGTTGGGCTGGGGGGGGAGTGGTGGGACGGGTAACAGATACTCTTGTGTCAGCTGTGTCCTGCGCTGCAGCTGACAAGGACCCCCATTCACAACTCTCCCCTTCTTCGCCACCGTGATGAATAAGTAATTATCCCATCACGGAGGCCGGGCACTTGGAATGGACTATTTCATGTGGCAGCCGTAGGTAAAGTGATCCCCTGTCACGGGCAACTGGAGCCGAGTGTGTACCAATTCCAGCAGGGCCGTAACCCTACCTGCCACCGAGCGCTCTTTCTCTCCCTGACTGACAGCTCGAAAAGGGGTCACATTCACCTCCACTCTATCACGCATTGTAATATTTAATGGCAAACAAGCTTGAGAAGGACAGCAGGTAACCGGAGTCTGTCCTTTCCACCGCAACGGGAGGCTAAGGAGGCAGCTTGATCCCTGGTATTGTGGTGCAACACACGCCGTTGGCTTACTATTTGTTTATAAAGGATATAGCCTTACTGATCATAGTTTGAAAAGAGAAAGGTTGAAAAAGGAGAGGGCCAAATAGAGTTGAGGATTTGTTATTTGAGGATGTTACTGATAGTGCCTTCTCCTTGATGTAGTACAGAAGTTGTGTTGCTTTTGTGTCTGAAGTGAGGGGGGTCATCACTTTGATGTAAGAGGGCAAATTGAGCTCCCAATTTAACATAATAAGCTCAGATCTCTGATAAGTGTACTCTCTGGTTGAATTGCACCTCCTTCCATGCTGTTGAGTGTAGTGCTGTGAATTGCTTTCAGTACCAGAACACCTCTCTGAAGGAGACTCCAGATCCATAGAGCTGGGGGTCTTTGATACACTGATGAATTGAATGTGTGTAGTGAGTGATATGTGAGTGCCTGTGTACAGTATGTTTTTGGTGTTTCCACAGCAATACATTACTGGGATGTGGAACTGCTGCAGAGTATGACAGCTTCTGAGAACCAATTTAGACATTGTCCTACACTTTACACAGAGATCAAGGGCTACCTGGTGCAATCACATCCACCTCTCACTCAGACAGCGGCTCCTCGCTCTGTGGCCAAAGGATCGCCTTCTCTCCCAAGACAAAAAATAGAACACAAAGATACTATTTTGCAATTAATTCCTTTTGGTTTGTCTTTCCTTTCTAAAAAATGGTTGCCTTGCTAATCCACTAGATGTCTACAGAGGCCATTGCCTTGCTAATCCACTAGATGTCTACAGAGGCCATTGCCTTGCTAATCCACTTGATGTCTACAGAGGCCATTGCCTTGCTAATCCACTAGATGTCTCCACAGGCCATTGTTTGACACAACTCAGCTACCATCTTTGTTTGTACATTTCTGTAAAAATGTTGCCCTTAAAATGCTTTCGTATTACTGTGCGGTTATGCATCATATAATTATTCATTGTGAAGGTGGGTGTAGGTTTCAAAGCACTGATAATAAGCAGCTAGCATGTATAATACATGACGTCCAAAACCTCAGTTTACAATTCACATTTAACTTTCCTTTGTTTCAGCTTACATTCTGTGTGTTTACCATAGGAGCCCATTGATGAATACTCTGTTGTCCACTTTGTTCTGTCCTGCTATTAAGATTAATAATGTTGTATCTTTCATGCTGTCTATCAGTGCTAATTCTACTACAGTAATGCTTTGGAAGCCTTCTCATATTTCCAGGTCAATTCATATACAGTCCTTATTGCATATTGTAACAGACAATGTTTTTATGTAGACACTTTTGTCTAAAGCTTAATTTACTCTTGTCTGTTGTTCATAGATTGGGCAGCAAATATCCTTGCAGTTAGAATGCTAGGCCAGTAACTGAAAGGTTGCTAGTTTGAATCCCTGAGCCAACAAGGTGAACAATCTGTTGATGTGCCCTCGAGAAAGGCACTTAACCCTAATTACTCCAGGGTTGCTGTTGATAATGGCAGAGCCTGGCCGTGGCCCCACTCTCTGAGGGTGTCTGAAGTGGAGTTGGGATATGCAAAAAACACATTTCTAATTCACATGTGTATAATACGCACTTGAACATGTGTGAAATAGGACAAATATAAACACCCACCTAACTATTACTGGATTTGTGGGTGTACACATAAGTGCCCCCTCCAACACGGATTTGGGGACATATTTACATATTTTATGTCATTTGATGTTTATTGGTCAAATCATGTTGTTGTCCACAACTCCCTTGTCCAAACATGGTAGAGGTAGTTGGGCCCTACCTACCATCATTGGGGTGATCATGGCTGTGATGTACAGAGTGTGAATAATTCACATCTCCATGTGCGTCCTGTTATCTGGTGGATCTGAAAGGCTTCTTCTCTATGTTTCATTTATGTGGCCATTGTGCTGCTGACACCCTCCATTATTAAAGGGATGGAAAAAACAGCAATGCAACTTAAGGCAGTCAGAGAGCTAAAGAAAATGTAACGTCATAACCAGACAACACATTGTCATGTATATCCAGAAGAAAGATACTTGCTGAAATATTTGATCAGTTTGAGCAATTTTGGGGGGAAAAGCCTGCACCTTGCTTGATGAATTGCACCACATTGAATTGATTTTAAAATACAGTAATCTCTAGTTACTGTAGGCTATGTAAATGTTATGTAGTGTTGTGAAAGCAGTGTAGTCATGCATGCATTTGCTATGGTTTTCTGGGACATACATTTTATTCGGAAAGTATTCAGAGCCCTTGACTTTTTCCACATTTTGCTACATTACAGCCATATTCTAAAATTGATTAAATCTTTTTTCCCCTCATCAATCTACGAACATTACCCCATAATGACAAAAAAAAAATGATTTTAATACATTTTTGAAAATTTCTTACAAATAAAAAATTAAATATCACATTTTCAGACCCTTTAATCAGTACTTTGTTGAAGCACTTTTGGAAGCGATTACAGCCTCGAGTCTTCTTGGCTATGATGCTACAAGCTTGGTACACCGGTATTTGGGGAGTTTCTCCCATTCTTCTCTGCAGATCCTCTCAAGCTCTGTCAGGTTGGATGGGGAGCGTTGCTCCACAGCTATTTTCAGGTCTCTCCAGAGATGTTCAATCAGGTTCAAGTCCAAGCCACTCAAGGACATTCAGAGACTTGTTCCGAAGCAACTCCTTTGTTGTTTTGGCTATGTGCTTAGGGTCGTTGTCCTGTTGGATGGTGAACCAGTCTGAGGTCTTGATTGCTCTGGAGAAGATTGTCATCAAGGACCTCTCTGTACTTTGCTCAGCTCATCTTTCCCTCGATCCTGACTAGTCTCCCAGCCGCTGAAAAACATCCCCACAGCATGATGCTGCCACGACCATGTTTCACCGTAAAGATCGTGCCATGTTTCCTCCAGACGTGACACTTGGCAATCAGGCCAAAGAGTTCAACTTGGTTTCATCAAATAAAATTGTATTTGTCACATGCACCGAATACAACAGTGAAATGCTGACTTAAAAACCCTTAACCAACAATGCAGTTTAAAAAAAGCAAAAAAACGTAACAAATAACCAGACCAGAGTACTTTGTTTCTCATGGGTCCTTTAGGTGCCTTTTGGCAAACTCGGGTTCTTGGTCACCTCCCTGACCAAGGCCCTTCTCCCTTGATTGCTCAATTTGGCTTGGCAGCCAGCTTTAGGAAGAGTCTTGGTGGTTCCAAACTTCTTCAATTTAAGAATGATGGAGGCCACTGTGTTCTTGGGCACCTACAATGTTGCAGAATTATTTTGGTACCCTTCACCTAGATCTGTGCCTCAACACAATCCTGTCTCGGAGCTCTACGGACAATTCTTTTGACCTCATTGTTTGGTTTTTGCTCTGACATGCACTGTCAACTGTGGGACCTTATATAGACAGTTGTGTACCTTTCCAAATCATGTCCAATCAATTTACCACAGGTGGACTCCAATCAGGTTGT
Organism: Salvelinus namaycush; assembly: GCF_016432855.1. Lineage (NCBI taxonomy): Eukaryota > Metazoa > Chordata > Actinopteri > Salmoniformes > Salmonidae > Salvelinus > Salvelinus namaycush. Next base: position 20,992,972 of record NC_052309.1, on the reverse strand, counting down.
AGAAACATCTCAATGATGATCAATGGAAACAGGATGCACCTTAGCTCAATTTTGAGTCTCATTGCAAATGGTCTGAATACTTATGTAAATAATGTATTTTTCTGTTGTTTTTTAAAATAAATTTGCAAAAATGTCTAAAAACCTGTTTTCGCTTTGTCATAATTGGTTATTGTGTGTAGATTGATGGGGAAAACAATTAATTTAATCCATTTTTGAACAAAGATGTAACAAAACAAAATGTGACAAAGTCAAGGGGTCTGAATATTTTCCGAAGGCACTGTATTTGCCAAGCCCTGTCTCTCTCTGGTCTTTATATTATACATTTCCTAAAAATACACTAGGCGGTTTTATATGTAAGTCACTGTAACTGGGCCGCTTACCTACTGTATGAAATAGTTGAGATATGCATTATTCACAGGCCTTCACTAAGTGTATTTCTCTGCCATCTGTGTTGTTGTAGGATTACGTGCTAACGTTTAGACAAGCTGAAGTGACTGCAGTTATTATGATGAAAGTAAATTCTGTATAATGAATATTTCAAGACAGTGGAATGGAATTGGAGTGCACTTGTGAGGCGAACATTCTTATGGGGACAACCTGGCAAATGTTGACAAACAGGGTTTTTTGTCGCTTCGACGTTACAGCATGCAAAGGATGATGTTTAATCAATAAGTCATATCCCAGTTTTCCTGTCATCACCTTTACAGACCTGAGGAAGTATGGCCTCGCTTGATTTCACAATCCAGCTCAGGCGTGCAGAGTTCTGCGCTGTGTGCTAGTTCTCTCATTTGTCTCTTTAACGCGGCTCAGTGAGTATTCTACACACAGCAGAGTGTGAGCTGATATCATTCTCTTCCCCATCCCTACTCCTCCTGCTTCCCCAGCCGCCTCAGCCCACAGCAGTAGATGGTTGAGGGAGAGAGGGAGGGAGAGAGAAAGAGAGTGAGAGAGAGAGAAAGAGAGGGCTCTGGCGCCAGGAGTTGAGCTCTTCTTTGCCCACTGCTTCCCTTCCTCTGACCACCATGCAGAACACTCTCACTGACCCTGCAGTAAGAAGTTTTCTGCTGACTGCAAGAACTTGTGGTTGACCTGTCCGCCACATTTCCAAGCCAGTAGAGATGCTCTTTCAGTGTGAAGCCACGCTCAGCCGAGGAGAAAATCCACCCAGAGGAGACATGAGTGGAAGAGGGCTTTTAGATCAATGCTCCTCCTTGGAGACCGCCTGCACCAGTTATAGTCAGCACACGGAGCCAGGCAGGCAGCCACACTGATTTTATCACTATGCTGGGGAGAGCTAAAACACACTAGCTCCTCTGCCAAGAGCTAGGAGGAAATAAAGACCACAGAATTAGTCCTGCGATAACTAATAGGAGTTCTTGTAGGATGAAAAGACAACTACATTGTGTGCCGCAATCACAGAGTAGCATGAAATGTTGCATGAACACTGTGGCTCCTTTAGAGAGGGCACTACTGAAATGAAGAAAAAGAGGGTGATATGCACGTTCCACACTTGAGAATACTGGTACTGCACTATACACTAAAAACTTTTAAGCCTTTTGGTATGAACTTAAAATTTGATATCAGACCATTCCTGTTGAATATTGACTGTGTGATTTTATTTATATTTATTCTGCATCTATTTGGTGATACATGATGAGAGGACAGGTCACAAGCAGATTGTTCATAGATAGCTTATGAAACGAGGTAAATTAGCTGCATCAGTCAGACAGGGCCTCTTCAGTGTTTCTTGGGGGGCAGGACCAGCGTGCAGGGGTCTTCCTCGGGATCCACATTGGCTGGTACCACTGGTAAGGACATCTTCACCAACAGGGTCAGCATGACAGGAGGACTGCTGCTGTCACTCGGACCAAAGAGAGTGCCACTGATAGAGGTGCCAGTTTAAAATATAGGTACAACTATCCCGGTTAGAGAATGTCGAATAATCAGTAGGAGATACAATTCATGCTTTTCATATCACACTCAAGACAGACACACACACATAATTGAAAAAGGAAGTAATGGTGGAAGGGGTTTTCTGTAATGGAGATGGAGTTTTATGCTACTCTGATAGCAAAAAATGTCCCCTTGCTTGCTATTTCTCGCTGTTGCTACACCCAAGGCTATAAATTCCTACTGCCAGCAGGCAAATGGAGCTTGCCGCTCAAGACGTGATTTGCATCTCTGGCGGGTAGCCCCCATTCAGAGGACCACTATAAGCCCTCGGCAGGCCGCTTTTGCATCTCTGGCATTTAACCTCCACTCAGCGGACCACTATATGCCCTAGGCAAGCCATGGAGCCCTGAGTTCATTTGAAAGACAATAGCCAGGAGTTTTGCTAATCTCAAATTAGTTCTTCCACCTTCCAGCCAAACACAGCCAGCCAGAGGCTGCAAGCTATTTTCGTTGTGATCTATAAACCTTAGCCTACATTTTTTTGTGATTTAAATTTGATTTCATTTATTTGCCACTTTAAAAACAAAACAACCACACTAGGAGCAAATGCATTAAAAAATAATTGAAGTTGATACAAAAGTGATACACCTAATAATTTACAGTTTATAGCCAGTAATAGCCTACATTTTTTCATTCGTTTTATATACTAAATCAAATCAAAATCAAATCACATTTTATTTGTCACATGTGCCGAATACAACAGGTGTAGGTAGACCTTACAGTGAAATGCTTACTTACAAGCCCTTACTTAACCAACAATGCAGTTTTAAGAAAATACACAAAAAAAAGTAAGAGATAAAAGTAACAAATAATTAAAGAGCTGCAGTAAAATAACAATAGCTAGGATATATACAGGGGTTACCGGTTCAGATTCAATGTGGGGGGGCACCGGTGTCGAGGTAATTGAGGTAATATGTGCATGTAGGTAGAGTTATTAAAGTGACTAGGCATAGATACTACTAGAGAGTAGCAGCAGAGTAGAAGGGGGGGGGGGGGGTAGGGTGCAAATAGTCTGGGTAGCATTTTAAATAGATGTTCAGGAGTCTTATGGCTTGGGGGTAGAAGCTGTTTAGAAGCCTCTTGGACCTAGACTTGTTGCTCCGGTACAGCTTGCCATGCGGTAGCAGAGAGAACAGTCTATGACTAGGGTGGCTGGAAGCTTTGACCATTTTTAGGGCCTTCCTCTGACACCGCCTGGTATAGAGGTCCTGGATGGCAAGACGCTTATGTACTGGACCGTACGCACTACTCTCTGTAGTGCCTTGCTGTCGGAGGCGAAGCAGTTGCCTACCAGGCAGTGATGCAACCCATCAGGATGCTCTCGATGGTGCAGCTGTAAAACCTTTTGAGGAGCTGAGGACCCATCCCAAATCTTTTCAGTCTCCTGAGAGGGAATAGGTTTTGTCATGCCCTTTTCACAACTATCTTGGTGTGCTTGGACCATGTTAGTTTGTTGGTGATGTGGACGCCAAGGTACTTGAAGCTCTCAATCTGCTCCACTACAGCTCCATCGTTGAGAATGGGGGCATGCGCGGTCCTCCTTTTGCTGTAGTCTACAATCATCTCCTTTGTCTTGATCACATTGAGGGAGAGGTTGTTGTCCTTTCACCACACGGTCAGGTCTCTGACATCCTCCCTATAGGCTGTCTCGTCGTTGCCGGTGATCAGGCCTACCACTGTTGTGTCATCGGCAAACGTAATGATGGTGTTGGAGCCGTGCCTGGCCGTGCAGTCATGAGCGAACAGGGTCTACTGGAGGGGACTGAGCACGCACCCCTGAGGGGCCTATGTGTTGAGGATCAGAGTGGCAGATGTGTTGTTACCTAACCTTACCACCTGGGGGCGGCTCATCAAGAAGTCCAGGATACAGTTGCAGAGGGAGGTGTTTAGTCCTGGGGTCCTTAGCTTAGTGATGAGCTTTGAGGGCACTATGGTGTTGAACGCTGAGCTGTAGTCAATGAATAGCATTCTCAAATAGGTGTTCCTTTTGTCCAGGTGTGAAAGGGCAGTGTGGAGTGCAATAGAGATTGCATCATCTGTGGATCTGTTGGGGCGGCATGCAAATTGGAGTGAGTCTAGGGTTTCTGGGAAAATGGTGTTGATGTGAGCCATGACCAGCCTTTCAATGCACTTCATGGCTTCAGACGTGAGAGCTACGGGTAGGTGGTCATTTAGGCAGGTTACCTTAGTGACACAGGGACTATGGTGGTCTGCTTGAAACATGTTGGTATTACAGACTCAGACAGGTTAAAAATGTCAATGAAGACACTTGCCAGTTGGTCTGCACATGCTCGGAGTACACGTCCTGGCAATCCGTCTGGCCCTGCGGCCTTGTGAATGTTGATCTGTTTAAAGGTCTTACTCACATTGGCTTCGGAGAGCGTGATCACACAATCGTACGGAACAGCTGATGCTCTCATGCATGTTTCAGTGTTTACTTGCCTCCAAGCGAGCATAGAAGTTATTTAGCTCGTCTGGTAGGCTCGTGTCACTGGGCAGCTCTCGGTTGTGCTTCCCTTTGTAGTCTGTAATAGCTTGCAAGCCCTGCCACATCCGACGAGCGTCGGAGCCGGTGTTGTACAATTCTATCTTAGTCCTGTATTGATGCTTTGCCTGTTTGATGGTTCGTCAGAGGGCATAGCGGGATTTATTTTAAGCTTCCAGGTTAGAATCCCGCTCCTTGAAAGCAGCAGCTCTACCCTTTAGCTCAGTTTGAATGTTGCCTGTAATCCATGGCTTCTGGTTGGGGTATGTACGCACAGTCACTGTGGGGACAACGTCATCGATGCACTTATTGATGAAGCCAGTGACTGATGTGGTGTACTCCTCAATGTCATCGGAAGAATCCCGGAACATATTCCAGTCTGTGCTAGCAAAACAGTCCTGTAGTTTAGCATCTGCTTCATCTGACCACTTTTTCATCGACTGTCACTGGTGCTTCCTGCTTTAATTTTTTGCTTGTAAGCAGGAATCAGGAGGTCAGAATTATGGTCAGATTTGCCAAATGGAGGGCGAGGGAGAGGTTTGTACTCGTCTCTGTGTGTGGAGTAAAGGTGGTCTATATTTCCCCCCCCTCTCGTTGCACATTTAACATGCTGATAAAAATTAGGTAAAACTGATTTAAGATTCCCTGCATTAAGGAGCGTCACCTGTGGATGAGCATTTTCCTGTTTGCTTATTTTTTATTTTTTTATTTAACCAGGTAGGCCAGTTGAGAACAAGTTCTCATTTACAACTGCGACCTGGCCAATATAAAGCAAAGCAACAAATCAAATCAAGTTTATTCTACATAGCCCTTCGTACATCAGCTAATATCTCGAAGTGCTGTACAGAAACCCAGCCTAAAACCCCAAACAGCAAGCAATGCAGGTGTAGAAGCACACAGAGTTACACATGGGATAAACAAACATACAGTCAATAACACAATGGAAAAATCTATATACAGTGTGTGCAAATGTAGTAAGATTAGGGAGGTAAGTGTCGTCTAATGAGACCAGCATATGTCCAAGAGAAAGAGGGTGTGTGTGCATGTTGTGTCAACTATAGCTAATGTTGAGAAGTTGTTAAAACAAGTTACCAATATCTAATACAATTTCTTACAAATTCAAAATTTGTCTTCTGACATAAGGCAATAAATAGGTCGTAGTGTCGAAATAATTACAATTTAGCAATAAACATTGGAGTGATAGATGTGCAGAAGATGTGCAAGTACAGATACTGGGGTGCAAAAGAGCAAAAAAATAAATAACAATATGGGGATTTGGTAGTTGGGTGGGCTATTTAGGTGCAATGATCGGTAAGCTGCTCTGACAGCTGATGCTTAAAGTTAGAGAGGGAGATATAAGACTCCATCTTCGGTGATTTTTGCAATTCATTCCAGTCATTGACAGCAGAGAACTGGAAGGAAAGGCGGCCAAAGGAGGAGTTGGCTTTGGGGGTGACCAGTGAAATATACCTGCTGGAGCGCGTGCTACGGTTGGGTGCTGCTATGGTGACCAGTGAGCTGAGATAAGGCTTGGGCAAGTTACCTAGCAAAGACTTATAGATGACCTGGAGCCAGTGGATTTGGCAACGAATATGAAGCGAGGGCCAGCCAACGAGAGCATACAGGTTGCAGTGGTGGGTAGTATATGGGGCTTTGGTGATAAAACGGATGGCAATGTGATAGACTACATACAATTTGCTGAGTAGAGTGTTGGAGGCTATTTTGTAAATGGCATTGCTGTAGTCAATGATCGGAAGGATAGTCAGTTTTACGAGGGTATGTTTGGCAGCATGAGTGAAGGATGCTTTGTTGCGAAATAGGAAGCCGATTCTATAATTAATTTTGGATTGGAGATGGTTAATGTGAGTCTGGAAGGAGAGTTTAGAGTCTAACCAGACACCTAGATATTTGTAGTTGTTCACATATTCTAAGTCAGAACCGTCCAGAGTAGTTATGCTAGACGGGCGGGCAGGTGCGGGCAGAGATCGGTTGAAGAACATGCATTAAGTTTTACTTGCATTTAAGAGCAGTTGGAGGCTGCAGCAAGAGCGACATCATTGATGTATACAGAGAAAAGAGTCGGGCCGAGAATTGCACCCCCATAGAGACTGCTAGAGGTCCGGACAACAGGCCCTCCGATATGACACACTGAACTCTATCTGAGAAATAGTTGGTGAACCAGGCGAGACAGTGAGAAACCAATGCTGTTGAGTTTTCCGATAAGAATGCGGTGATTGACAGAGTCGAATGCCTTGGCCAGTTCGATGAGGACGGCTGCACAGTATTGTCTTTTATCGATGGCGGTTATTTATCGTTTAGGACCTTGAGCGTGGCTGAGGTGCACCCATGACCAGATGACCCATGACCGGAAACCAGATTCCATAGCGGAGAAGGTACGGTGGGATTCGAAATGGTCGGTGATCTGTTTGTTAACTTCTTTGGGCTGCAAGCCCGAAGCCGGGCACAATATGACAACAGCCACTTCAAGTGCAGGGCGCGAAATTCTAAATATATTTTTTATAAATATTTAACTTTCACACATTAACAAGTCCAATACAGCATATGAAAGATATACATCTTGTGAATCCAGTCAACATGTCCGATTTTTAAAATGTTTTACAGCGAAAACACCACATATATTTATGTTAGCTCACCACCAAATACAAAAAAGGACAGACATTTTTCACAGCACAGGTAGCATGCACAAAGCCAACCTAACTAACCAAGAACCAACCAAACTAACCAAGAAACAACTTAATCAGATGACAGTCTTATAACATGTTATACAATAAATCTATGTTTTGTTAGAAAAATATGCATATTTGAGCTATAAATCAGTTTTACATTGCAGCTACCATCACAGCTACCGTCACAAATAGGACCGAAGCAGCCAGAGTAATTACAGACACCAACGTCAAATACCTAAATACTCATCATAAAACATTTCTGAAAAATCGATGGTGTATAGCAAATTAAAGACAAACATCTTGTGAATCCAGCCAATATTTCCGATTTTTTAAGTGTTTTACAGCGAAAACACAATATAGCATTATATTAGCTTACTACAATAGCCTACCACACTACCGCATTCATTCATCAAGGCACGTTAGCGATAGCAATAGGCACGTTAGCGATAGCAAATAAACCAGCAAAATATATATAATTTGACTAACCTTGATAAGCTTCATCAGATGACAGTCCTATAACATCAGGTTATACATACACTTATGTTTTGTTCGAAAATGTGCATATTTAGAGCTGAAATCAGTGGTTATACATTGTGCTAACGTAGCATCTTTTTCCCAGAATGTGCGGATATTTTTATGGTACTCAACTATTCTGACCAAATAACTATACATAAACGTTACTAAAAAATACATGTTGTATAGGAAATGATAGATACACTAGTTCTTAATGCAATCGCCGTGTTAGAATTCTAAAAATAACTTCATTGCGACATCCAGCTTAGGTATAGCGAGAGAGTACCCAAAATCTGGGCGCAAACGACTATTTCACATGTTCGACAGATATATGAAATAGCATCATAAAATGGGTCCTACTTTTGATGATCTTTCATCAGAATGTTGTACAAGGGGTCCTTTGTCGGGAACAATCGTTGTTTGGATTTAGAATGTCCTCTTCTCCAGTCAATTAGCACAGAAAGCTAGCAAAGTGGCGCGAAGCTCTCCTTCCTGAACAAAGGCACACAACGCAACACGCCTAACGTCCCCAAAAATTTCAATAATCTAATAAAACTATATTGAAAAAACATACTTTACGATGATATTGTCACATGTATCAAATAAAATCAAAGCCGGAGATATTAGTCTATAACGACAGCTTATCAGAAGGCAAAACCAGGTCCCTTCACGCGCTCTCCAGAAAACAGGAAACTGGTGACACGTCATGCCGAGAGCTTTTATTCGACCCCAGATCAAGTTATACACTCCATTTCTTCTCTCACTGCCTGTCGACATCTAGTGGAAGACGTATGAAGTGCATGTATTCTAATAAATATCAAGGACATTTATAGGAAGGCCCTAGAACAGAGCATCGATTTCAGATTTTCCACTTCCTGTCAGGAAGTTTGCTGCAAAATGAGTTCTGTTTTACTCACAGATATAATTCAAACGGTTTTAGAAACTAGAGAGTGTTTTCTATCCAATAGTAATAATAATATGCATATTGTACGAGCAAGAATTGAGTACGAGGCCGTTTGAAATGGACACCTTTTATCCGGCTACTCAATACTGCCCCTGCAGCCCAAACAGGTTAACTTGGCTTTCGAAGACTTTAGAAAGGCAGGGTAGGATAGATATGGGTCTGTAACAGTTTGGGTCTGAAGTGTCTCCCCCTTTGAAGAGGGGGATGACCGCAGCAGCTTTCCAATCTTTAGGGATCTCAGATGATACAAAAGAGAGGTTGAATATGCTATTAATAGGGGTTGCAACAATTGTGGCGGATAATTTTAGAAAGAGAGGGTCCAGATTGTCTAGCCTAGCTGATTTGTAGGGATCCAGATTTGGCAGCTCTTTCAGATCATCAGCTATCTGGATTTGGGTGAAGGATAAATGAGGGAGGCTTGGGCAAGTTGCTGTGGGGGGTGCAGAGCTGTTGACTGGGGTAGAGGTAGCCAGGTGAAAAGCATGGCCAGCCATAGAAAAATGCTTACTGAAATTCTCGATCATCGTAGATTTATCGGTGGTGACAATGTTTCCTAGCCTCAGTGCAGTGGGCAGCTGGGAGGAGGTGCTCCTATTCTCCGTGTACTTTACAGTGTCCCAGAACTTTTTGGAGTTTGTGCTACAGGATGCAAATTTCTGTTTGAAAAAGCTAGCCTTTGCTTTCCTAACTGCCTGTGTATATTGGTTCCTAACTTCCCGCATATCGCGGGGGCTATTCGATGTTAATGCAGTACGTCACAGGATGTTTTTGTGCTGGTCAAGGGCAGTCAGGTCTGGAGTGAACCAAGGGCTATATCTGTTCTTAGTTCTACATTTTTTGAATGGGGCATGCCTATTTAAGATGGTGAGGAAAGCACTTTTAACTTCTTGCCGCACGGATCCCTTTAGCGGGATCATTTTCGTAAACAACCGCTGAATTGCAGAGCGCCAAATTCAAAAATAATACTAAAAATATTTATAATCATGAAATCACAAGTGAAATATACCAAAACACAGCTTAGCTTGTTGTTAATCCACCTATCGTGTAAGATTTTGAAAATATTCTTTACAGCGAAAGCAATCCAAGAGTTTGTGAGTTTATCAATCACTAGACAAAACAGTAAGAACAGCTAGCCCCAAATTAGCTTTGTCACGAAAGTCAGAAAAGCAATAAAATGAATCGCTTACCTTTGATAATCTTCGGATGTTTGCACTCACGAGACTCCCAGTTACACAATAAATGTTCTTTTTGTTCGATAAAGATTAGTTTTATAACCAAAAAACGCCATTTGGTTTGCGCGTTATGTTCAGAAAACCACAGGCTCGTTCCGGTCCTGAAAGGCAGACGAAAATTCCAAAAAGTATCCGTAATGTTCGTAGAAACATGTCAAACGTTTTTTATAATCAATCCTCAGGTTGTTTTTAACATACATAATCGATAATATTTCAACCGGACGGTAACCTATTCAATACTACAGTGAAAGAAAATGTCGAGCTACATCTCTCGCGCGCAGGAACCAATCAAAGGACACCTGACGCGTTTTGAAAAATTTCACTAATTTTTCAAAATAAAAGCTTGAAACTATGTTTAAAGCCTGGTCACAGCCTGAGGAAGCCATTGGAAAATGAATCTGGTTGATACCCCTTTAAATGGAGGAAGGGCAGGCAACGGAACAGGGATTTCCAAATAAAAGGCACGTCCGGGTTGGATTTCCTCAGGTTTTCGCCTGCAAAATCAGTTCTGTTATACTCACAGACAATATTTTGACATTTTGGAAACTTTAGAGTGTTTTCTATCCTAATCGGTCAATTATATGCATATTCTAGCATTTGGACCTGAGAAATAGTCCGTTTACCTTGGGAACGTTATTTTTCCAAACATAAAAATTCTGCCCCCTAGCTGAAAGAAGTTAAAGAGCAACCAGGCATCCTCTACTGACGGAATGAGGTCAATATCCTTCCAGGATACCCGGTCCAGGTCGATTAGAAAGGCCTGTTCGCTCAAGTGTTTTAGGGAGCGGTTGACAGTGATGAGGGGTGGTCGTTTGACCGCGGACCCATTACGGACGCAGGCAATGAGGCAGTGATCGCTGAGATCCTGGTTGAAGACAGCAGAGGTGTATTTAGAGGGCAGGTTGGTCAGGATGATATCTATGAGGGTACCCATGTTTACGGATTTAGGTTTGTACCTGGTAGGTTCATTGATAATTTGCGAGAGATTGAGGGCATCTAGCTTAGATTGTAGGATGGCCGGGGTGTTAAGTATATCCCAGTTTAGGTCAACTAACCTTTCTAGAAAGGTGGATTTTTAAAAGTAGAACTTTGGGTAAAGACTTGGATAGCATGACAGAACTCTGCAGACTATCTCTGCAGTAGATTGCAACTCCCTTTGGCAGTTCTATCTTGGCGGAAAATGTTGTAGTTGGGAATGGAAATTTCTGAATTTTTGGTGGCCTTCCTAAGCCAGGATTCAGACACAGCTAGGACATCAGAGTTGGCGGAGTGTGCTAAAACAGTGAATAAAACAAACTTAGGGAGGAGGCTTCTGATGTTAACATGCATGAAACCAAAGTTTTTACGGTTACAGAAGTCAACAAATGATAGCGCCTGGTGAATAGGAATGGAACTGGGGGCTACAGGGCCTGCGTTAACCTCTACATCACCAGGGGAACAGAGGAGGAGTAGGATAAGGGTACGGCTAAAGGCTATAAGAACTGGTCGTCTAGTGCGTTGGGGCCAGAGAATAAAAGGAGCAGATTTCTGGGTGTGGTAGAATAGATTCAGGGCATAATGTACAGACATTTGCATGGTAGGATGTGAGTACAGTGGAGGTAAATCTAGGCGTTGAGTGACGATGAGAGAGGTTTCGACTCAGTTAAGCATATGTTTGGGGTCTGACAAAAGAGATATCTAAGTAATTTTTAGCGGGACTGAGGGCTCTACAGTGAAATGAAACAATAAGAACTAGCCAAGACAGCAGTAGACAAGGCATATTGACATTAGAGAGAGGTATAAGGCAATCACAGGTGTTGATCAGGAGAGCTTAGACAACAATGGGTAAATGGCAATGAATGGGCAGAGCCAGTCAGTTAGGTACATACAGGACCTGAGTTCGAGGCTGGGGCTGACAGGTAAACAAAATGAGGTACTGTGTTATTGAAACAGTCCAGGGGGCATCAGCTGTGTGGCCGAGTGATCATAGTGTCAATAGAGCAGCAATAGGTGAGTCAAGGTGTCGTTCGGTAGCCACTGCTACCCTAGGCGAGCAGTGGATACAGCGTTCAGAAAAGCTAGCGGGCCGGGGCTAGTAGATGGTTTTTTAGCGACATCGTAACAGAATAGTCTGTTGAGACAACATCGGGCGATCACGTCGGCAGTCCAGTCGTGATGGATCGGCGGGGCTCCGTGTCGACAATAACGGGTCCAGGCCAATTGGCAAAGGAGATAAACTAGCCCTAGAAGTAGCCACTCGTTTGCAGCTAGCTAGCTGTGATGATCCGGTGTAATGATCCAGAGCGGCAGGAATCCGGTGATGTGGTAGAGAGAAGCAGTCCTGGCAGTGACCGAGAAAGAAGGTGAAGACCGCTAGCCGTGGCTAACAAAGACTAGTAGCTAGTTGATGGAAGTTCCTGATGGAAGTTCCAGTTATAAGGAATAAAAATAGCAGATCCGTACCACATTGGGTGAGGCGGGTTGCAGGAAAGTATATTTATTTCGTAGATAGAAAGGACGATTAAGATATATACGAAAAAAAACGTCTATTTACATGGGATAAGACAAAGACAAACACACATGTCCTACCGCTACTCCATCTTGGATCAAAAATATATATATTTTAAAAAATGGCGGTATACAGCTCATTGAGTGCGGTATAAGTGCCAGCATCATTAAATACGAGGCTATATTTTCGAGGCAAAACCAACTGTTCCTAGCAATTGTTCCAGTTGCTTTGTTAAACCTCACTAGGGTACGTGGGACGCTAGCATCCCACCTGGCCAACATCCAGTGAAATTGCAGAGCGCCAAATTCAAAAACAGAAATATTCATTATAAAAATTCATAAAACATACAAGTGTTATACATTGGTTTAAAGATGAACTTCTTGTTAATCAAAGCACGGTGTCAGATTTCAATAAGGCTTTACGGCAGAAGCATACCATGTGATTATCTGAGAACAGCGCCCAGCAGACAAATCATTACAAACAGTTACCAGCCAAGTAGAGGAGTTACACAAGTCATAAATAGCGATAAAATTAATCACTTACCTATGAAGATCTTCATATGGTTGCACTCACAAGACTCCCATTTACTCAATAAATGTTTGTTTTGTTCGATAAAGTCCCTGTTTAATCCAAAAACCTCAGTTTTGTTCGCACGTTTTGTTCAGTAATCCACAGGCTCAAGCGCAGTCACAACAGGCAGGCTAAAAATCCAAATAGTATCCGTAAAATTCGTAGAAACATGTCAAACGATGTGTATAATCAATCCTCAGGTTGTTTTTAGCCTAAATAATCGATAATATTTCAACCGGACAATAACGTTGTCAATATAAAAGGTAAACAAGAAAGGGGCGCTCTCGGTCACGCGCATGAAAAAGCTCTGGGACACTGTAGGGTCCACTCATTCAGAGTGGTCTTACTCTCTCATTTTTCAGAATACAAACCTGAAACAATTTCTAAAGACTGTTGACATCTAGTGGAAGCCATAGGAAGTGCAATTTGAGTCCTACATGGATACTGTAATGCCATTCAGGAGAAAACTACAAACATAAAAAAATCCCACTTCCTGGATGGATTTTCTCAGGTTTTTGCCTGACAAATCAGTTATGTTATACTCACAGACATTATTATAACAGTTTTGGAAACGTTAGAGTGTTTTCTATCTAAATCTACCAATTATATGCATATCCTAGCTTCTGGGCCTGAGTAGCAGGCAGTTTACTTTGGGCACTCTTTTCATCTGGAGGTGAAAATAGTGCCCCCTACCCTAGTGAAGTTAAAGAGATTAATCACAATGTAATTAAGGGTAAAATTGTCTGTGGTTATGAAGCCAATTCTTGTCTATTGTATTGACGCCATTAATACATAGCATACATTCCAATGTAAATGTAATTCCGTGGCCTGTTTCATTGCTTCAAACTATGTTCAATTCGAAGCCACAGTCAATGTTGCTACTTGCAATGGACATTTCAATGAATAGCCTGCAATGCTAAACTTTAGGAATCCTTATTCAGCCTTATTCTAAAATATATTAAATATATTTTTGTTTCTCAGCAATCTACACACCACACCCCATAATGACAAAATGAATACAGGTTTTTAGAAATGTTAGCAAATGTATTACAAATAACCTTATTCACATAATTATTCAGCCCCTTTGCAATGAGACTCGAATTTGAGCTCAGGTGCCTCCTGTTTTCATTTATCATCCTTGAGATGTTTTTACAACTTGATTGGAGTCTACCAAGCCATGAGGTCGAATTAATTATCCTTAGACTTCCGAGACAGGATTGGGTCGAGGCACAGATCTGGATAAGGGTAACAAAAAATGTCTGCAGCATTGAAGGTCCCCAAGAACAGAGTAGCCTTCATAATTCTTAAATGGAAGAAGTTTGGAACCACCAAGAGTCTTCCTAGAGCTGCCCACCCGGCCAAACTGAGCCATGGGGGTAGAAGGGCCTTGGTCGGGGAGTCAACCAAGAACCCGATGGTCACTCTGACAGAACTCTAGAGTTCCTCTGTGGAGATGGGAGAAGCTTCCAGAAGGACAACCATCTCTGCAGGTCTCCACCAATCAGGCCTTTATGGTAGAGAGGCAAGATGGAAGCCACTCCTCAGTAAGAGGCACATGACAGCCCACTTGGAGTTTGCCAAAAAGCACCTAAAGACTCTCAGACCATGAGAAACAAGATTTTCTGGTCTGATGAAACCAAGATTGAACTCTTTGGCTTGAATGCCAAGCGTCATATCTGGAAAAAACCTGACACCATCCAATATCTAAGAAGACTCGAGGCTGTAATCGCTGCCAAAGGTGCATCAACAAAGTACTGAGTAAAGTGTCTGAATACTTAGGTCAATGTGATATTTCAGTTTTTTATTTTAAATAAATTTGCCCCAAACTTTTTACTTTGTCATTATGGGGTATTGTGTGTAGATTGTAGGGAAAAATATATATTTTAGAACAAGGCTGTAACTTAACAAAATGTGGAAAAAGTCAAAGGGTCTGAATAATTTCTGAATGCACTTTACAGAAGTATGTGGACACTCCTTCAAATTAGTGGATTTGGGTATTTCAGTCACACTCGTTGCTGACAGGTGTATAAAATTGAGCACGCATCCATGCAATCTCCATAGACAACATTGTCAGTAGAATGGTCTTACTGAAGAGCTCAGTGACTTTCAACATGTCACTGTCTTATACCCTGACTACACCGCTTGCATCGGGTGCGCAAGCGTTGCAAAATAAATTTAGAAATCTATGTTATTCAATTATTGCACCCACACTGCCAGCAGGCGTCAACGAGTGTCTGCGTTGCCAAGGGCTAAAATAGAAGTCCTTTATATTTCTGACGTAGATCGCGCCGCAAGTCCTGCCTCTCCCATCTTCTCATTGGTTTATAGAAGTACATACCCATTTGCCATCTCCTCATTGGTTATACCCAAGTGGGTGATTGAAAGACGAACTGTGTTGCTGGACATCGTGGTAATACTATGAAAGTTTAGATGCCAATCACCACGTAAGTTCAAAGATGAAAAAGCCTGGCAGGAGAGATGACTAGAAATGATTCGGTTGACTGTTTTATGTGTGGATTAATTGTCGGAGTAGAGGACCTTGTGCATTTCAGGTAAAATAACAATTCAATGTTTATATCCCAGGACAAATTAGCTAGCAAGTGCAAGCTAACTAGCTAAATTGCCATACATGTTTAATGCTTTTCGACCTGTATCCAAATTAATGTAATTGGTTCGGAGTTTGTTTTGATATTTTATTCTGCGTGTCGTGATCGCGTTTGGTGTAGGGGGACAAAATACATTTATGTACGATGGCGCACGCGAGCAGCCGGTTTGGGTTCCGTGTTAGGATGCCACCTTCCCAACAAGTCAGTTCATCACATTTCTGCCCTGCTAAAGCTGCATTGGTCAACTGTAAGTGCTATCATTGTAAAGTGGAAATGTCTATGAGCAATAACAGCTCAGTTGCGAAGTGAAAGGCCACACAAGCTCACAGAACGGGATTGCCGAGTACTGAAGCATGTAGCACATAAAAATAGTCTGTCCTCTGTTGCAACACTCATTACTAAGGTCCAAACTGCCTCTGGACTCAACGCCAGCACAATAACTGTTTGTCGGGAGCTTCATGAAATGGGTTTACATGGCCGAGCAGCCACTCACAAGCCTAACATCACCATGCGCAATGCCAGGTGTCGGCTGGTGTGGTGTAAAGCTCGCCACCATTGGCCTCTGGAGCAGTGGAAACGCATTCTCTGGAGTGAAGAATCACGCTTCACCATCTGCCAGTCCGACTGACAAATCTGGATTTGGCTGATTCTAGGAGAACACTACCTCCCCAATACATTGTGCCAACTGTAAAGTTTGGATGAGGAATAATGGTCTGAGGTTGTTTTTCATGGTTCGGGCTAGGCCCCTTAGTTCCATTGAAGGGAAATTTTAATGCTACATCGTACAATGACATTCTAGATGATTCTGTGCTTCCAACTTTGTGGCAACAGTGTGGGGAAGGGTCTTTCATGTTTCAGCATGACAATGTGCCTGTGCACAAAGCAAGGTCTATACAGAAATGGTTTGACGAAATCGGTGTGGAAGAACTTGACTGGCCTGCACAGAGCCCTGCCCTCAACCCCATCGAACACCTTTTGGATGAATTGGAACGTCGACTGCCTGTTCAGTTCTAATCGCCCAACATCAGTGACCCGAACTCACTAATGCTCTTGTGGCTGAATGGAAGCATGTCCCCGCAGCAATGTTCCAACATCAAGTGGAAAGCCTTCCCAGAAGAGTTGATGCTGTTATTGCAGCAAAGGGGGGACCAACTCAATATTACTGCTCATGATCTTGGAATGAAATGTTCGACAAGCAGGTGTCCACGTACTTTTGGTCATGTACAGTTGTGGCCAAAAGTTTTGAGAATGACACAAATATTAATTTTCACAAAGTCTGCTGCCTCAGTTTGTGTGATGGCAATTTGCATATACTCCAGAATGTTATGAAGAGTGATCAGATGAATTGCAATTAATTGCAAAGTCCCTCTTTGCCGTGCAAATGAACTGAATCCCCCAAAAACATTTCCACTGCATTTCAGCCCTGCCACAAAAGGACCAGCTGATGTCAGTGATTCTCTTGTTAACACAGGTATGAGTGTTGACAAAGACAAGGCTGGAGATTACTTTGTCATGCTGATTGAGTTCGAATAACAGACTGGAAGCTTCAAAAGGAGGGTGGTGCTTGGAATCATTGTTCTTCCTCTATCAACCATGGTTACCTGCAAGGAAACACGTGCAGTCATCATTGCTTTGCACAAAAAGGGCTTCACAGGCAAGGATATTGCTGCCAGTAAGATTGCACCTAAATTAACCATTTATCGGATCATCAAGAACTTCAAGGAGAGCGGTTCAATTGTTGTGAAGAAGGCTTCAGGGCGCCTAAGAAAGTCCAGCAAGCATCAGGACCGTCTCCTAAAGTTGATTCAGCTGCGGGATCGGGGCACCACAAGTACAGAGCTTGCTCAGGAAGGGCAGCAGGCAGGTGTAAGTGCATCTGCACGCACAGTGAGGCGAAGACTTTTGGAGGATGGCCTGGTGTCAAGAAGGGCAGCAAAGAAGCCGCTTCTCTCCAGGAAAAACATCAGAGACAGACTGATATTCTACAAAAGGTACAGGGATTGGACTGCTGAGGACTGGGGTAAAGTCATTTTCTCTGATGAATCCCCTTTCCGATTGTTTGGGCAATCCGGAAAAAGCTTGTCCGGAGAAGACAAGGTGAGTGCTACCATCAGTCCTGTGTCATGCCAACCGTAAAGCATCCTGAGACCATTCATGTGTGGGGCTGCTTCTCAGTCAAGGGAGTGGGCTCACTCACAATTTTGCTTAAGAACACAGCCATGAATAAAGAATGGTACCAACACATCCTCCGAGAGCAACTTCTCCCAACCATCCAGGAACAGTTTTGTGACGAACAATGCCTTTTCCAGCATGATGGAGCACCTTGCCATAAGGCAAAAGTGATAACTAAGTGGCTCGGGGAACAAAACATCGATATTTTGGGTCCATGGCCAGGAAACTCCCCAGACCTTAATCCCATTGAGAACTTGTGGTCAATCCTCAAGAGGCGGGTGGACAAACAAAAACCCACAAATTCTGACAAACTCCAAGCATTGATTATGCAAGAATGGGCTGCCATCAGTCAGGATATGGCCCAGAAGTTAATTGACAGCATGCCAGGGCGGATTGCAGAGGTCTTGAAAAAGACGGGTCAACACTGCAAATATTGACTCTTTGCATCAACGTCATGCAATTGTCAATAAAAGCCTTTGACACTTATGAAATGCTTGTAATTATACTTCAGTATTCCATAGTAACATCT
This sequence comes from Salvelinus namaycush, assembly GCF_016432855.1. Taxonomy (NCBI): domain Eukaryota; kingdom Metazoa; phylum Chordata; class Actinopteri; order Salmoniformes; family Salmonidae; genus Salvelinus; species Salvelinus namaycush. The sequence continues at coordinate 20,974,773 of NC_052309.1, read as the reverse complement.
GACAAAAATATCTAAAGACACTGAAGCAGCAAACTTTGTGGAAATTAATATTTGTGTCATTCTCAAAACTTTTGGCCACGACTGTAGTCTTCATAATCATTCGAGGGTCAATGTTTTTAGTTTTGGTATCTCTAATACATTCAATAGGACAGTGGTCACTGATGTCATTAGCAAAGACACTACTCAATAAATATTTGTCAAAATAAGGGTTAATCAGCATGCAGTTGTCTTGGTTTCTTACATTAATCTGTGTAGGTTTGGAGATTAGTTGAGTCAGCTTAAAGTCAAGTGAAATATTCATCAAACTATCAGAGGCCAATCCAGGTTAAAATCTCCTAGAATAACTAATTCACATTGGACATGGGGAATGGGACTGGGGTGCATTAGATCTGAACTTTTTTAGCTTGTTCCTGGTCCCTCTGAGTGTCCAGCCCCAGGGATGAGAGGGTGGGATGGAGGAAGAGAAGGTGTGGGTAGAAAGTGGTTGTGTGCCTGGCCATTGTCACTCCCACCCCATGGCCCAAATGCCACAAACTGTTATTGACAGTTTTCTGTACCCTGTGTCCTGTGATAACAGTCTCCAGACAAAGAATCCTTACCCTTTCACAATAATGGTGCCAAGTCAAGGGTCAGGGGGTTGAGTTTATCTGTTATGATTTGACAAGACGTACCACAGTGCAGAAGAACTCAAAAGGGATTATTTCACAACGTCTATATTCTCCGCAGATACATTTTCCTCATGCACCATTGTCTTATAAGCATAGGGAGGGTTGCATCCCACAGCTGATGACCTGGTTGTCCTGCCCAGGGTGAGTGACAGGTCAGTGACACTAACGGTGGCTTGGCCTGCTGTGTGTAACAGGGACATGGTGCTGCAGATGAGAAACAAACACACAGAGGTCACTGCTCTGGGGACACACACAATATATAGGTAACTGCCAAAATAAAGGAAACACTTGAGTAAAATCTAAAAGAGTATATTGCTCGCGTACACAGACTTGTGGGTATTTTGGTAAATTTGGGATACAAAGTTTATTGAAAGCAGGTGCTTCCACACAGGTGTGGCTCCTGAGTTAATTAAGCAATTAACATCCCATCAGGCTTGGGGTCATGCATAAAAATGCCCAGTTGCCCATTATTTTGGCTACCATGGCTAGAAGATAGGATCTCAGTGACTTTGATAGAGCGGTTTCAAAGGAGCATAGTGGGTTTAAAGGGTGTGCGTGCGTGCCTCAGTCACCAGATCTCAACCTAATTGAACACTATTTATGGGAGGTTCTGGAGTGGCACCTGAAACAGTGTTTTTCACCTCCAGCAACAAAACACCAAATTATGGAATTTCTCATGGAGGAATGGTGTCGCATCCCTCCAATAGAGTTTCAGACACTTGTAGAATCTTGATTCTATGCCACGGCACATTGAAGCTGTTCTGGTGGCTCATGGTGGCCCAACGCCCTATTAAGACACTTTATGTTTGTGTTTCCTTTATTTTGGCAGTTACCTGTATATAGCTTGCACATTCAGAAAAAAACATGAATCTGATGAAAGCAAATACTAAATGCACATGTCCAACAACAATATGTGCAATTACTTTTTTGTACTTTTTTTGTTCCTATCCAAATAAATAAACTATTATTTGTAATAGTCTCTATAAGAAGTAAAACATGGTTTCACTTTCAAACACACATGTTTAGATGCAGAGTTGGTCAACTAGACTAAGATTGGCCTCAGTATATCAGAGCCTCAGCTACTGCATCCTCTCAGCCCAGACAGACACCCAGATACAGCATGTTGAAACCTCTGAGACAGACACAAGATTGCCGCTGAGGGCCCAGGGCAGACTCTCCCACACTGTCCAACACTCGGCTCGGCCACCAAACATGCCTTGTGGCTAACTGTATGTTTTCATGGATGACCAGGTAAGATTAACAAAAAGTCAGAGAGAAAAAAAACCCACATTTGTCTAAAGACATATTTGCTCTTCCCTTCCAGGTTTTGTTTTTGTTATTTTTGGGGATCTTTGGCTGGCAGCAAAGATTGGCTTTTTAACATATGCAACCTGTCAGTTTTGATTGCGTGCTGGATTGTGATTGGATCTAAATGACACCAAGCCCTTGGGCTACAGGCCTTCTCTGCCCCTGCCCCATCCCTCCTCCTGTGCCCCCACTCTCAACGTCCTGTCCCTGCTGGTGTCACAGAGACGGATGAGATCTCATCAGGAAACTAGTGGCCTTTTATGACGTTGTCTCTCGGCCTGAGTGACGGGCACCTCTGCTCCGGGCAATAACCTCAGTAGGATTCATTCTCTCCTGTTCAGGATGAAAATGTGTCATGATGAATTTGGGGCTCTCTCCTGCTGTACACGTTGGTTTTAGGAGACTTGTAAGGAAGATGACATAGATCTAGTGGTCTGTGTGTTAATGATGACATGTACCATATGACAGCTGTCAATGTGTGTTAAGCTGACTGGCCTCTCAGAGTGTGTGTTAGAGTGGGGTCTCTACATCCAGAGTGACGTGACCCCCCCACCATGGAGTACCTGCCATGGCCTGGAGCCTAGAGGAGGCCTTCATTGGGTCCAAGGATACCTGTTGAAAGGGTCATTCCTCTCTTTGTCCCTCACAGCCTGTCAGGTGGGATATCTGTGAACTTATCACCTGTCAATTTACAGACCTGAGTGCCAAAATTCACATGAAGGGCAGTGGCTGAAAATTGGCAGATGTTCTTGTTTCTTTCTGTCAAGGGACTGTTTGTGCCGAATGCCTACAAGTCCTGCTCAGTCCTATAACCGTCTCTCCCCTTCTCTGTCCATCAGAATGGACTCTCGCCACAGGCCTTTCTGTGTTAGGCATTGTTGTGTGAAACCTGTTATATGTGGACACTATCCCCATTGTGCCCATTACAAATACAATATATTCTCTGTCAGTACGCTGGGTGTGACGGAGTAAACCCAGGTGAGAGAGGAAAGCTTTGGCTACAGCTCTGATAGGACCTCTGGGTCTCTGGAGTCACAGTTCAACCACAAAGCAATACATTGAAAGGTCAGAACCTTAGGAATGGAGAACCTACAGGCATCAAGGCGCTAGTAGCAATGATGTTCTAAAAGACAGGGATATCCCAACATATTTGCATAAAGGTCATGAGGACAACAGGCTAATGGGATTTTAAAGTGTATGGTTACAAACTGGACATTTGGGACAAAATCAGTTTCCCCCGCTCCCTTCCCTTCTTGTCCCTTGTCCTGCTGGCCTTAGTGGAGATTAACAAGTTCATGTCTGCCACAGTGTCATTCAGAAGATAACAGCCAATAACAGTCCATGGAAAATAAAGTTGTATGCGGAAGGTGTAAGACAGTTATTAGCAAAAAAGAAGCATTAATCAATAAAAGACAGAGCTGCCTTGTTTTAGATACATTTCCTGTACTCTCGCAGTCAGTGGTGCTTCACCTGACTTAAATACCTGAGAATTAGACTGAGTCCATCCTGGCATCTAGCTAAATAATCATTTGTTCTTAATTGACTGGATAAATAAGGAGTAACGTTTAAAATATCTGGGAATACCATGTTCGGAGTTCAAATGTATTGTGCATCAAATGCTGATCATGTTTTTTTTAATGTTTTATTCACGTTGGTAGCTTTTTTCAGAAATATATCTGTCTGTGTCATAGAAAATGAGATCAGATTAGAAGCTAATATCTGTATAAACTCATGAGCATATCTATTCTCTGCTGCTGGACTGTAAAAACCCAACTCTGTGCCAATGATGAGGAATTAACAGATTAGAGAGAAAGATGGATTATCCATTTGCACCTATAAGTAAAGATTGGTCTCAAAGGCCTTACAATTTTTCAACTTCATATTCATCATCTCCAGCACCACCCCAACATCAACATGTGAAGATGTTGCGTTTCTGTTTCTATGTTTTGTAGTAATAAAGATAGAAGATAAGTGTTTCCATTTACATCATCAACCAATTAGTAACAAATTAGTAGGCAATTCCTACTCATAACCTTAATCCTTTAACCTATCTCCTAAACGTAACACTAAACCCTAGTCTAGGGTTTAGTGTTATTGCTCACGTACACAGACTTGTGGCTATTTTGGTAAATTTGGGATACAAAGTTTATTGAAAGCAGGTGCTTCCACACAGGTGTGGTTCCTGAGTTAATTAAGCAGTTAACATCCCATCATGCTTAGGGTCATGTATAAAAATGGTCAGTTGCCCATTATTTTGGCTACCATGGCTAGATGAAGAGATCTCAGTGACTTTGAAAGAGGGGTTTCAAAGGAGCATCGGGGGATTTAAAGGGTGCGTGCGTCTCTCAGTCACGGGATCTCAACCCAATTGAGCACTACTTATGGGAGATTCTAGAGTGGCACCTAAAACAGTGTTTTTCACCACCATCAACAAAACACCTTGTGGAAGAATGGTGTCGCATCCCTCCAATAGAGTTCCATCGTGGTGGCCCAACGCCCTGTTCAGACACTTTATGTTTTTGTTTCCTTTTTTTGGCAGTTACCTACACATAGCCTACACATTCAGATGGGCCTCAGTATATCAGACCCTCAGCTGCTGCAGCCTCTCAGCCCAGACAGACACCCAGAAACAGCATGCTGAAATCTCTAAGACAGACACAAGATGGCCGCTGATGGCCCAGTGCAGACTCTCCCACATAGTCCAACGCTCGGCTCGGCCGCCAAACATACCTCATGGCTAACTGTCTAGCTAACGTTAGCAAGCTAGCTAATGTTAATGTTAGCCACCTAGCTAACGTTAGCCACAACAAATTAGAATTTGTAACATATTAAACGTTTTGCAAACTCGTAACATATTGTTAGTTTTGTACATTCGGAACATATTGTACGTTTTGCAAATTCCTAACATATCATACAAAATGGATGATGATGATCCTCCACAAATGAATACCATGCGGTACGAAATGTAACATATGATACTAAATGGAGGGTCTCGGATTTACGGTACAGAATAATATGAAATGCTCAGCTTGATGGATTGTATTTTTTATTTGTATTTTATTTAACCTTTATTTAACTAGGCAAGTTAAGAACAAATTCTTATTTACAATGACGGCCTACCAAAAGACAAACAGCCTCCTGCGGGGATGGGTGCTGGGATTAAAAATTAAATAAAAAATATAGTACAAAACACACATCACAACAAGAGAGACACCACACCACTACATAAAGAGAGACCTAACACAACAACATAGCATAGCACCAACACATGACAACACAGCATGGTAGCAATACATGACAACAACATGGTAGCAACACAACATGGCAGCAGCACAACATGGTAGAAGCACAAAACATGGTACAAACATTATTGGGCACAGACAACAGCACAAAGGGCAAGAAGGTAGAGGCAACAATACATCACGTGAAGCAGCCACAACTGTCAGTAAGAGTGTCCATGAATGAGTCTTTGAATGAAGAGATGGAGATAAAACTGTTCAGTTTGAGTGTTTGTTGAAGCTCGTTCCAGTCACTAGCTGCAGCAAACTGAAAAGAGGAGCAACCCAGGGATGTGTGTGCTTTGGGGACCTTTAACAGAATGTGACTGGCAAGTGTTGTATGGGGAGGATGGTATTTCTACAGTATGGTTGTTTGCGGCTTTCAGCCTTTTTGGGGGGATTTGTGACACACTAATTGGGGTAGGAGTCTGTTCTAAAGAGACAAAGAGACAGATGTCTAGGCCTTGGGTTGGATCAATAACTTGGCACTAGATGACATTGTATATCTCTGGCTCTCTATTGCATTGGAGCATTCATGATTTAGACTTCATGCAGTTTTATAATGAATGGTTGGATGTAGTTTCTTGCATTTCTTGCATGATTTTAAGTGGGTTAAGTATAGATCCATATTGATTACAAAAGGTGTCGGTGGTGTGGCGGTGGTTTCCAAAGCTGTGAATGTCACCACTTTGCAATTATGTACAATGGGATGTGGTTGTGAAAGGAGACTCCTCAGTGCGTAAGCAGACTTGACACCAACCCAAACACAATGAGCCTGATACTATTCGGCTGGGCTTCGCCTCCTGCCAGAGTCACTGGAGTGTGTCCTTAAATGAGATACGTGACGTCTAAGACCAATATGAGGATTTATACGATAACAACATGGAAGAGTTCAGCTGTCCAGTCTTGATTTATTTTGAAAATTCAAAAATGTCACATTTTGCCAGCTGATCACATACAGTGGGGTCTGGAATTATTGGATCCCTCAATAAAGATGACCAAAAACTACTTTAAAATAACAAATACAAATACTTAGCTATATTGTATGCTTGAAACAAATTAAAAATGTTATTCTTTTATACTAATACAATTGCTCAGAGAAGGAGATTTTGCTCAATAAAAAAAATATTTTATAAAAACATATATATATATTTTTTTGCTCAATATAAAAAATAAAAAAGTGCCCTGTTTTTTGCAATACTCCAGCACCCTCCCCTTACGAAGATAACAACCTTGAGGCTTTTTCTAAAATGTTTTATGAGATTGGAGAACACATTGAGAGGGACCTTAGACCATTCTTCCATACAGAATCTTTCCATATCCTTGATATCCTTCGTATGGGCTTTTGGACTAGCCTCTTCAATTCAAACCACATGTTTTCAATAGGGTTCAAGTCCGGAGACTGAGATGGCCATTGCAAAATGTTGATTTTGTAGCCTGGTATCATAGACAAGACATAACATAGTAAATGTAAATCCGGGGACACTCAAATTAGTATGATATGTTATGTTTGGTATGGTATGGTTACTTAAGACAGCAGTTTACTTAAGGCAAAAACACAAGTAGGGTGGCTGGTCAGGGTGGATGGGTAGGCGTATAACGCAAACATCTAGCAACCCAAAGGTTGTTCAAATATCACCACGGACAACTTTAGCATTTTAGCTAATTAGCAACTACTTACAACTTTTAGTCTACATTGCAACCACTTAGCATGCTAGCTAACCCTAACCTTAATCCTAACCATAACCCTTTAACCAAACTTCTAACCCTAGGAGATGAATGATATCACGGATCTGGAAAGATTTTGTGAGGAGGAATGGTCTAATATCCCTCTCAATTTGTTCTCCAATCTCATAAAACATTTTAGAAAAAGGCTCAGTGTCATTATCCTCGCAAGGGGAGGGTGCTGGATTATTGAAACTGTGGATCCAATAATTTTGACCCCTATTTTTTAAAAATATTTTGTTATAACTTGTTAAACAAAATCTCTTTCTTTGATGAAAAATGTATTAGCATAAAATACTATTTTTTGGGGGCATTCAATAAACTTCAGCATTTGTATTATCTATTTTGTACAGTATTTCTTGCTCATCTTTATCAAGAGATCCAATAATTCTGGAACCCACTGTATAGTCGTGGCCAAAAGTTTTGAGAATGACACAAATATTAATTTTACATTTACATTTACATTTAAGTCATTTAGCAGATGCTCTTATCCAGAGCGACTTACAAATTGGTGCATTCACCTTATGATATCCAGTGGAACAACCACTTTACAATAGTGCATCTAACTCTTTTAAGGGGGGGGGGGGGGGGGGGGGGGGGTGGGGGTTAGAAGGATTACTTTATCCTATCCTAGGTATTCCTTAAAGAGGTGGGGTTTCAGGTGTCTCCGGAAGGTGGTGATTGACTTCTCTGACCTGGCGTCGTGAGGGAGTTTGTTCCACCATTGGGGTGCCAGAGCAGCGAACAGTTTTGACTGGGCTGAGCGGGAACTGTACTTCCTCAGAGGTTCCTCATTTTCACAAAGTCTGCTGCCTCAGTTTATATGATGGCAATTTGCATATACTCCAGAATGTTATGAAGAGTGATCAGATGAATTGCAATTATTTGCAAAGTCCCTCTTTGCCATGCACATGAACTGAATCCCCCAAAAACATTTCCACTGCATTTCAGCCCTGCCACAAAAGGACCAGCTGACATCATGTCAGTGATTCTCTCGTTAACACAGGTGTGAGTGTTGACAAGGACAAGGCTGGAGATCACTCTGTCATGTTGATTGAGTTTGAATAACAGACTGGAAGCTTCAAAAGGAGGGTGGTGCTTGGAATCATTGTTCTTCCTCTGTCAACCATGGTTACCTGCATGTAAACACGTGCCGTCATAATTTCTTTGCACAAAAAGGGCTTCACAGGCAAGGACATTGCTGCCAGTAAGATTACACCTAAATCAACCATTTATCGGATCATCAAGAACTTCAAGGTGAGCGGTTCAATTGTTGTGAGCGCCCAAGAAAGTCCAGCAAGCGCCAGGACCGTCTCCTAAAGTTGATTCAGCTGCGGGATCGGGGCACCACCAGTACAGAGCTTGCTCAGGAATGGCAGCAAGCAGGTGTGAGTGCATCTGCACGCACAGTGAGGTGAAGACTTTTGGAGGATGGCCTGGTGTCAAGAAGGGCAGCAAAGAAGCCGCTTCTCTCCAGGAAAAACATCAGGGATAGACTGATATTCTGCAAAAGGTACAGGGATTGGACTGCTGAGGACTGGGGTAAAGTCATTTTCTCTGATGAATCCCCTTTCCGATTGTTTGGGGCATCCGGAAAAAAGCTTGTCCGGAGAAGACAAGGTGAGTGCTACCATCAGTCCTGTGTCATGCCAACAGTAAAGGATCCTGAGACCATTCATGTGTGGGGTTGCTTCTCAGCCAAGGGAGTGGGCTCACTCACAATTTTGCCTAAGAACACACCCATGAATAAAGAATGGTACCAACACATCCTCTGAGAGCAACTTCTCCCAACCATCCAGGAACAGTTTGGTGACGAACAATGCCTTTTCCAGCATGATGGAGCACCTTGCCATAAGGCAAAAGTGATAACTAAGTGGCTCGGGGAACAAACATCGATATTTTGGGTCCATGGCCAGGAAACTCCCCAGACCTTAATCCCATTGAGAACTTGTGGTCAATCCTCAAGAGGCGGGTGGACAAACAAAAACCCACAAATTCTGACAAACACCAAGCATTGATTATGCAAGAATGGGCTGCCATCAGTCAGGATGTGGCCCAAAATTTAATTGACAGCATGCCAGGGCGGACTGCAGAGGTCTTGAAAAAGAAGGGTCAACACTGCAAATTTTGACTCTTTGCATCAACGTCATGTAATTGTCAATAAAAGCCTTTGACACTAATGAAATGCTTGTAATTATACTTCAGTATTCCATAGTAACATCTGACAAAAATATCTAAAGACACTGAAGCAGCAAACTTTGTGGAAATTAATATTTGTGTCATTCTCAAAACTTTTTGCCAAAACCGTATGTGCTTCCCACTTGTAGGTGCTGTTTATTTGTCTCCCAACACTGAGTGAACTTGGGGAAGAGCAGGACTAAATCAACTGCTTCCACCACTTACTTTTAGTTACAGAGATAATGTGAATTGGGTAAAAGGAGGAGTGGATCAGTTCAATCATAGTGAGATCTGTCCTCACCTCCAGTGTGATCGGAGTGGAATGCTGATCACGGGAGGACTGACGGTGGCACACACACAAAGTGGGAGAGATTGTCATAGCGATAATAAATGGATCATGACACCCCCCCCCCCTTTCCTCAAGGAGAGAGTGTCATATGAAGGCCAACACTAAGAGAAAATTCAAAATAATTGTATTATTATTATTTTCTACATTGTAGAATAATAGTGAAGAAAACAAAACTAAAATAACACATATGGAATCAAGTAAGTAACCAAAAAAGTGTTCAACAAATCAAAATATAGTTTATATTTGAGATTCTTCAAAGTAGCCACCCTTTGCCTTGATGACAGCTTTACACACTCTTGGCATTCTCTCAACCAGCTTCATGAGGAATGCTTTTCCAACAGCCTTGAAGGAGTTCCCACATATGCTGAGCACTTGTTGACTGCTTTTCCTTCACTCTGCGGTCCGACTCATCCCAAACCATCTCAATTGGTTTGAGGTCAGGTGATTGTAGAGACCAGGTCAACTGATGCAGCCCTCCGTCACTCTCCTTCCTGGTCAAATAGCCCTTACAGAGCCTGGAGGTGTGTTTTGGGTCATTGTCCTGTTGAAAACACAAATGATAGTCCCACTAGGCGCAAACCAGGTGGGATGGCGTATCACTGCAGAATGCTGTGGTAGCCATGCTGGTTAAGTGTGCCTTGAATTCTAAACAAATCACAGACAGTGTCATCAGCAAAGCACCCCCATGCCATCACACCTCCTCCTCCATGCTTCACGATGGGAATCACACATGCGGAGATAATCCGTTCACCTACTCTGCATCTCACAAAGACATGGCGGTTGGAACCAAAAATCGCGCATTTAGACTCATCATACCAAAGGACAGATTTCCACCAGTCTAATGTCCATTGCTCTTGTTTCTTGGCCCAAGCAAGTCTCTTCTTCTTATTGGGGTCATTTAGTAGTGGTTTCTTTCCAGCAATTCAACCATGAAAGCCTGATTCACGCAGTCTCCTCTGACCAGTTGATGTTGAGATGTGTCTGTTACTTGAAATCTGAGAAGCATTGATTTGGGCTGCAATCTGAGGTGCAACTCTAATGAACTTATCCTCTGCAGCAGAGGTAACTCTGGGTCTTCTTTTCCTGTAGCGGTCCTCATGAGAGCCAGTTTCATCATAGTGCTTGGTGGTTTTTTCGGCTGCACTTGAAGAAACTTTCAAAGTTCTTGCCATTTTCCGGATTGACTGACCTTCATTCATATATATATATATATATATATATATATATATACTGCAGGGTTGGAGAGCCTTTCTACACACACAATATATTGATGAATCAAAAATACAGTGATTTGATTAAAATACAGGTATTATATAATACTTTTTTTCATCTCTCTGTGTTTCATAATGTTTTTCAATTCGCAAGTGGCTAGGTTGAATCTATATCTCAACAGGGAGAAAAAGCGAGGGTAACAACACCCCTCTGTGTATCCTATGCTGCCCTCCCAAGCAAAAAGGCAGTAACTGCTCATTTGGTCCAAAATGAGTTAATGTAATTTTTTGTTACATTAAATGCATGCTTAGTCATGTGGACAAGTATCCTGCCTCTATTGTGTTTTGGAGAAAATAGGGGTCGTATTAGCAGTAACTGCAAAAAGTTGCTGTGAAACCAAGTGAACTTACTGCCTTTTAGCTTGGTTTCAACCTGCTCTTGGCTGCAGTTATTGTGTTATACTTTGGTTTCATATAATTTTATTCTGATAGTGATGCAATCGAACCTGTATGACGCTGACTGACAGCTACACACACATACATTGCTAATCTAGGGATACAACACCATGGCACAGCATTCCCAGGGGAAAATGATGGTTGAACTTGCTCTGAAACGCCGATATCCAGACACTGGTAAGAACTAGCTAGCTAAGTAGATCTGAGATCAATATTAATTAGCAAGCTAAGCTAGCTAATGAGCATAGACTAACAATGCTTCCTGCTCTCATAAGAGGAGATCTGCAATTGATACTAACTTCAATCTATTAGCTATATAATGAATTATATTCTGAAATTTCATCTGATGGTTTCTTTGAATCAGTACACCATACATACGATTTCTAGCCAGTGACAGCCACCTAGCTAAAACTGACACGCCCCTACCAAAACGTCAAAACCTACCTAGCTAGCATTAGCATGAAGCAATAGATTTGTGCTACATGTTCCCATAAGAGACAATCAGCAGTTTATACTAGATTCAATCTATTATACCTAGAATTAATATAATCCCTATAGTTGTATTCTGACATTCAATGGGTTATTTGAATCCGTAACGTTACACCACACACACGATCTCTAGCCAGCTGATGGTCAGTTGGACTTGCACCCCATACTGAATTGTCAAAAGCCACGCACACTCGTTTTCCGGATGAGCACACACACAGCATTGCTAGCTCATTAATAATATATCTACTCACATGTTCAGGATTTCTGGTTTTCTTTTATATTCCAGTATTGCATGACTGTCCCGGTCAGGAAAGTTAAAATCCCAAATTGTATCCATCACCTTTGTTGGTGGCATATGTAATGTAGGAAAGTAGGAAAGTCATGCGTTTCCTAAGTCTGAATTGGGCCCATATCGAATTGTGTTAGTTTGACAATGCAACCTAACTGTATCAGTTGAATGCATTCAGTTGTACAACTGACTAGGTATCCCCCTTTCTTTTTCCCATTATCCCAAACCTTAACCCTTAACTTAACCATTCAGAATGAGTGCCTAAACTGAATGTTTTCACCCTATCCAAAACCTTAACCCTTAATGTTCTAAGTAACTTCGAAATGTTATGTTTGGAGAAATGGAATGATACTGAGCAGGAGGAGTCAATCCAGGGTGTAAAAAACACTTGCAAATTTTACATTTGGAGCAACTTCGAAATTTTACTTTGGACAAATGTGGATAAATGTCTAATTCGGCATTGTGACTGAGAGCTTGTTGCAAGGGTGATGATACAACTTTTGTGAAAGTTGTTTTACAGACTGCGGATAGATAGTGAGTGAATTTCCTTCCTCGTTCTCCACACAGAACACAGCATTTGAAACCATGGTAAACCTAAGCAAAGTAAACCAAAGTAACTGCAGATTGTGTCATGAATACCTATGTTTCACTTTTCCTGTTGAATTTGATATTTTAGATTCAGCAATGGATTTCTGTTTTCATTATCCCTTTTCACATCAACTACCATATTATTAGCATAAATGGAATAAACAGACATTTAACTTTTGTTATGGAAATAATCTACAAGTCAAAATACATCTATTTGCTTTTTCACCTCAAGAGTATTTGAATAACAACAGACAGAAATGTACCACAACAACTGGAGTTTTCTTTGTTTCCTGGATTGAAAATAAATATGTTGAACCTGAAAAGCACACTTAAACAGAACATAAAACTTATTTAGTTGGTCTGGGGATTAAAAAGTACTTAGACCCTGAAAAGAGCTTGGCTTAGTTGTTTTGTGTGTTCTGTCAGATGAGGGATTACGGCCTGTGAGTGATTGAGCCAGGGAAGAGTCTGTGCAGGTGGAGACCCACAAAGAAGCAGTGCTACCGGTAGGACCTAGGGCTCCAGGCTGACTCACACATGTATGCTTCTCCGTGGGTTATCGTGCCAGTAGACAATAACCACAACCCACATGGACAATACGAGCGGCACACAGGAAAACAGGAGAACACCTCAAAAACAAACATGGCACTCTGGTTCCTCTCCCAGCGGTGTGCTGGTGCTTTGACAGAGCCTCTCTTGTCCAGGACAGGCAGAGACAATGCACAGACAATTAGCTGCAGCTCCAGAGCCAGCGCCATGGAGATGGCCTCTCCCCATAAGCCCACTGATTAAATGGCTGTAATGTGCTCCGTGTTTTGTACCATGTTTGGCTTTTTCTGAAGCCTTTGTGTCAGGGAAACACTGATGTTCCATTGGCAGCCTCTGAAACACTGTTAAGAGTCACTGTGATAGAGGGAACCAGGGAGGCCTGGATGGGAGGCTTTGTAGAGCTGTTTGTTTGGGAGGGACAGAGTTAGTTCAATGTGTCCAGACAAGGGCTCTCTGCCTGGCTCTGTTGATCTGTTTGTTCTCGCTTTGGATGGAACAAAACTAACTGCAGGGCATACTTTTAGAGTTCTATCATGACTTTGGTTCGGATTGTTGATTCAGGGGAGGCTCTCTCCCACCACAAAACATGGCCCTTAGGCCAAACAGAGGACATGAGAACTTGTGTGTGTCCTGAATGTCCTGAGCCTTGTTCATCACTAGAGACAACATACTCTCTTCATCCTCTGCCACCTGCCTCTCCTGTCCTCACTCTCAATGTTTACCCTTCTCCTGTTCAGCACTAAACTTCACCAAAATACTGTTGTACTGAGGGTCCAGGAGCTACTGCCCCTCCCAGGGGACCATGAATAATGTTTTATCTCTCTGTAGAACAGTAGAGCACAACCAGAGCCTGTTCAGGGGATAAGGTGAAGCTACTGTCAGCAGGACAAACAGGATTACTGTCTGATTGCTCTGGCTGAGCTACAATGATGACACACTCTTTAATTGCTGTGTGAATGGTTTTAGACAGAAAAGATAAAGTACATAGCTTTTATTTTGAAACAATTAGAAGAGGAACTTGATTGAATAACATCAATTTAATAAGGATAGGAGATGCATTGAGTAGGCCTGCATGAGTAATGATCAAACTGACATCTGTTGTATCATTTACCATGACTTGTTACCATAGACTGTGGTGCATGTTATACCGTTGTATTTTCAAGTTTTAATGAATCGTATGTATGGGATACACATGGTATACACCGTCCAACGAAGAGCTTACTTGCAGGTTACTTCTTGATAATGCAACACCAATAATAAATAAGAAAAGATACAAACATAAAGTAGATCACTCAGTAGGATATAATAAGCACTTTAATTAAGTATATATAGTAAGGCACAATATATAGTCCAATATTTACTTGTGTTTTGGGGAAAACGGGGATTGAGGACGAAGTTTTTAAATTGTGCAGTATTTAGCAAGTCTGGTATCAGCAGTTGTGATGTGTTTGTGTAGCATGATTGTACTGTATGTGTGTGTGTATATCTGTGTGTGTGTATATCTGTGTGTGTGTATATCTGTGTGTGTGTATATCTGTGTGTGTGTATATCTGTGTGTGTGTATATCTGTGTGTGTGTATATCTGTGTGTGTGTGTGCGTGAGTGAGTGAGTGAGTGAGTGAGTGAGTGAGTGAGTGAGTGAGTGAGTGAGTGAGTGAGTGAGTGAGTGAGTGAGTGAGTGAGTGAGTGAGTGAGTGAGTGAGTGTGTACTAAGGAGCGGAGAGTCAGTGCAGGTGGTCAGTCCAGTTCAAGTAATCAGCAGTCTGATGGCTTGTAGATAGAAACTGTCTCTGAGCCTTTTGGTATCAGACCTCATGCTCCGATACCGTCTGCCCGACGGTAAGGGGGTGAACAGCTTGTTGCTGGGGTGTATGGGGTCCTTGATAATGCTGCGGGCCTTCTTCGGACACTGTTTCGAGTAGATGCCCTGGATGGGTGGGAGCACACTGGGCCGTCTTCACCAGGATGACCTTATAGTTCTGGACCAAACAATTCCTGTACCAGGCCGTGATGCAACTGGTCAGGACACTTGATGGTGCAGTGGTAGTATTTGGAGAGAACCTGGGGTGGCATGCCAAATTTCTTCAACGGCCTTAGGAAGTAGAGACGCTATTGCGCCACTCTCCTTCCAGACTCACATTAAGCATCTCCAATCCAAAATTAAATCTAGAATCCGCTTCCTATTTCGCAACAAAGCCTCCTTCAGTCATGCTGCCAAACATAGCCTCGTAAAACTGACTATCCTACTGATCCTTGACTTCGACGATGTCATTTACAAAATAGCCTCCAACACTCTACTCAGCAATTTGGATGTAGTCTATCACAGTGCCATCAGTTTTGTCACCAAAGCCCCATTGCCTCTCCATAATGTCAATATGCCTTGTCGATTGCTGTTTTGGTTAGTGATTACTGTCTTATTTCACTGTAGAGCCCCCAGCCCTGCCCAATATGCCTTAGATAGCCCTTTTGTTCCACCCCCCACACATTCGGTGATCTCATCTTAACTGGTGCCTCTAGAGACAAAACCTCTCTCATCATCACTCAATGCCTAGGTTTACCTCCACTGTACTCACATCCTACCATACCCTTGTCTGTACATTGCCTTGACTCTATTCTTCCGCGCCCAGAAATCTGCTCCTTTTACTCTCTGTTCCGAACGCACTAGACGACCAGTGCTTATAGCCTTTAGCCGTACCTTTATCCTACTCTTCCTCTGTTCCTCTGGTGATGTAGAGGTTAATCCAGGCCCTGCAGCGCCTAGCTCCACTCCCATTCCCCAGGTGCTCTCATTTGTTGACTTCTGTAGCCGTAAAAGCCTTGGTTTCATGCATGTTAACATCAGAAGCCTCCTCCCAAAGTTTGTTTTATTCACTGCTTTAGCACACTCTGCCAACCCTGATGTCCTAGCCGTGTCTGAATCATGGCCACCAAAAATTCTTAACACCCCGGCCGTCCTACAATCGAAGCTAGATGCCCTCAATCACACACACATTATTAAGGAACCTACCAGGTACAACCCTAAATCATGGGCACCCTGTAAGATATCATCCTGACCAACTTACCCTCTAAATACACCTCTGCTGTCTTCAACCAGGATCTCAGCGATCACTGCCACTTTGCCTGTGTGCGTGAGTGGTCCGCGGTCAAACGTCTACCCCTCATCACTGTCAAACACTCCCTAAAACATTTCTGCGAGCAGGCCTTTGTAATCGACCTGGCCCGGGTATCCTGGAAGGATATTGACCTCATCCCGTCAGTACAGGATACCTGGTTGCTCTTTAAAAGTGCTTTCCTCGCCATGTTAAATAAGCATGCCCCTTTCCAAAAAATTTAGAAGTAAGAACAGATATAGCCCTTGGTTTACCCCAGACTTGACTGCCCTTGACCAGCACAAAAACATCCTGTGACGTTCTGCATTAGCGTCGAATAGCCCCCGTGATATGCAACTTTTCAGGGAAGTTAGGAAATCCAAAGCTAGCTTTTTCAAACAGAAATTTGCATCCTTTAGCACTAATTCCAAAAAGTTTTAGGACACTGTAAAGTCCATGGAGAATAAGAGCACCTCCTCCCAGCTGCCCACTGCACTGAGGCTAGGAAACACTGTCACCACCGATAAATCGACAATGATCGATAATTTCAATAAGCATTTTTCTACGGCTGGCCATGCTTTCCACCTGGCTATCCCTACCCCGGCCAACAGCTCAGCACCACCTGCAGCAACTTGCCCAAGCCCCCCCCCCCCACTTCTCCTTCGCCCAAATCCAGACAGCTGATGTTCTGAAAGAGCTGCAAAATCTGGATCCCTACAAATCAGCTGGGCTAGACAATCTGAACCCTCTCTTTCTAAAATTATCCGCCGAAAATGTTGCAACCACTATTACCAGCATATTCAACCTCTCTTTCGTATCGTCTGAGATCCCCAAAAATTGGAAAGCTGCCGCGGTCATCCCCCTCTTCAAAGGGGGAGACACTCCAGACCCAAAATGTTACAGACCTATATCCATCCTGCCCTGCCTTTGTAAAATCTTTGAAAGCCAAGTTAACAAACAGATCACCGACCATTTCGAATCCCACCGTACCTTCTCCACCATGCAATCTGGTTTCCGAGCTGGTCATGGGTGCACCTCAGCCACGCTCAAGGTCCTAAACGATATCATAACCGTCATCGATAAAACACAGTACTGTGCAGCCATCTTCATCGACCTGGCCAAGGCTTTTGATTCTGTCAATCATCGCATTCTTATCGGCAGACTCAATAGCCTTGGTTTCTCAAATGACTGCCTCGCCTGGTTCACCAACTACTTCTCAGATAGAGTTCAGTGTGTCAAATCGGAGGGCCTGTTGTCCGGATCTCTGGCGGTCTCTATGGGTGTGCCACAGGGTTCAATTCTCGGGCCGACTCTTTTCTCTGTATACATCAATGATGTCGCTCTTGCTGCTGGTGATTCTCTGATCCACCTCTATGCAGATGACACTATTCTGTATACATCTGGCCCTTCTTTGGACACTGTGTTAACAAACCTCCAAATGAGCTTCAATGCTATACAACTCTCCTTCCGTGGCCTCCAACTGCTTTTAAATTCCAGTCAAACTAAATGTATGCTCTTCAACCGATTGTTGCCAGCACCCGCCCGCCCGACAAGCATCACTACTCTGGACGGTTCTGACTTAGAATATGTGGACAACTACAAATACCTAGGTGTCTGGTTAGACTGTAAACTATTTTTCCAGACTCACATTAAGCATCTCCAATCCAAAATTAAATCTAGAATCGGCTTCCTAATTCGCAACTATCCTACCGATCCTTGACTATGGTGATGTCATTTACTAAATAGCCTCCAACACACACTGCAGCAGGTATATTTCACTGGTCATCCCCAAAGCCAGCACTTCCTTTGGCTGCCTTTCCTTCCAGTTCTCTGCTGCCAATGACTGGAACGAATTGCAAAAATCACTGAAGCTGGAGTCTTATATATCCCTCTCTAAATTTAAGTATGAGCTGTCAGAGCAGATTACTGATCACTGTACCAATCTGTAAATAGCACATCCAACTACCTCATCCTCATATTGTTATTTATCCTCTTGCTCTTTTGCACCCCAGTATCTCTACTTGCACATCATCATCTGCACATCTATCACTCCAGTGTTAATGCTAAATTGTAGTTATTTCGACCTCTATGGCCTATTTATTGCCTACTCTTCTACATTTGCACACACTGTACATAGATGTTTCTATCGTGTTATTGCCT
Organism: Salvelinus namaycush; assembly: GCF_016432855.1. Classification (NCBI taxonomy): domain Eukaryota; kingdom Metazoa; phylum Chordata; class Actinopteri; order Salmoniformes; family Salmonidae; genus Salvelinus; species Salvelinus namaycush. Next base: position 20,956,436 of record NC_052309.1, on the reverse strand, counting down.
GTACGTTTGTTTATGTGTAACTCTGTGTTGTTGTTTTTGTCGCACTACTTTGCTTTATCTTGGCCTGGTCGCAGTTGTAAATGAGAACTTGTTCTCAACTGGCCTACCTGGTTAAATAAAGGTGAAATTAAAAAAAAAATATATATATATATATACTACCCACCACTGCGACCTGTATGCTGTCGTTGGCTGGCCCTCACTACATATTCATTGCCAAACCCACTGGCGCCAGGTCATCTATAAGTCTTTGCTAGGTAAAGCCCCGCCTTATCTAAGCTCACTGGTCACCATAGCAGCACCCACCTGTAGCACGTGCTCCAGCAGATATGTTTCACTGGTCACCCCCAAAGCCAACACCTCCTTTGGCTGCCTTTCCTTCTAGTTCTCTGCTGCAAATCACTGAAGCTGGTGTCACGCCCTGACCTTAGAGAGCCTTTTTATTCTCTATTTGGTTAGGTCAGGGTGTGACTTGGGTGGGCAAATCTATGTTTCTATTTCTTTGTTGGCCTAGTATGGTTCCCAATCAGAGGCAGCTGGTTATCGTTGTCTCTGATTAGGCAGCCTTTTTTCCCACCTTAGATTGTTGGATCTTGTTTTTGCATAGTTGATGTCTAGCCCTGCAGAACGTTACATTTGGTTTTGTATTTTGTTGTTTTGTCGGAGTTCAGTATTAAAAATCATGAACACTTTCCACGCTGCGCTTTGGTCTCATTCATCTAATGACAGATGTAACAGCTGGAGACTTATATCTTCCTCACTAACTTTAAGCATCAGCTGTCAGAGCAGCTTACCAATCACTGTACCTGTACACAGCCAATCTGTAAAAAGCCCACCCAACTACCTCATCCCCATATTGTTATTAAATTTTTTGCTCTTTTGCACCCCAGTATCTCTACTTGGACATCATCCTCTGCAGATCTATCACTCCAGTGTTAATGCTAAATTCTAATTATTTCACCACTATGGCCTATTTATTGCCTTACCTCTCTAATCTTACTACATTTATACATACTGTACATATATTTTTCTATTGTGTTATTGACTGTACGTTTGTTTATTCCATGTGTAACTCTGTGTTGTTTTTGTCACACTGCTTTGCTTTATCTTGGCCAGGTCGCAGTTGTAAATGAGAGCTTGTTCTCAACTGGACCTGGTCAATGACCTGAAGAGAGCTGGGACCACAGTCTCAAAGAAAACCATTAGTAACACCCTACGCCGTCATGGATTAAAATCCTGCAGCGCACGCAAGGTCCCCCTGCTCAAGCCAGCGCATGTCCAGGATTTTTTGGTGTTCTTGGGGTTGTACTCATCCTTCTTCTTCCTCCAAACACGGCGAGTGGAGTTTAGACCAAAAAGCTCTATTTTTGTCTCATCAGACCACACGACCTTCTCCCATTCCTCCTCTGGATCATCCAGATGGTCATTGGCAAACTTCAGAGGGGCTTGGACATGCGCTGGCTTGAGCAGGGGGACCTTGCGTGCGCTGCAGGATTTTAATCCATGACGGCGTGGTGTGTTACTAATGGTTTTCATTGAGACTGTGGTCCCAGCTCTCTTCAGGTCATTGACCAGGTCCTGCCGTGTAGTTCTGGGCTGATCCCTCACCTTCCTCATGATCATTGATGCCCCACGAGGTGAGATCTTGCACGGAGCCCCAGACCGAGGGTAATTGACCGTCATCTTCAACTTCTTCAATTTTCTAATAATTGCGCCAACAGTTGTTGCCTTCTCACCAAGCTGCTTGCCTATTGTCCTGTAGCCCATCCCAGCCTTGTGCAGGTCTACAATTTTATCCCTGATGTCCTTACACAGCTCTCTGGTCTTGGCCATTGTGGAGAGGTTGGAGTCTGTTTGATTGAGTGTGTGGACAGGTGTCTTTTATACAGGTAACGAGTTCAAACAGGTGCAGTTAATACAGGTAATGAGTGGAGAACAGGAGGGCTTCTTAAAGAAAAACTAACAGGTATGTGAGAGCCGGAATTCTTACTGGTTGGTAGGTGATCAAATACTTATGTCATGCAATAAAATGCAAATGAATTACTTAAAAATCATACAATGTGATTTTCTGGATTTTTGTTTTAGATTCCGTCTCTCACAGTTGAAGTGTACCTATGATACAAATTACAGACCTCTACATGCTTTGTAAGTAGGAAAACCTGCAAAATCGGCAGTGTATCAAATACTTGTTCTCCCCATTGTATATGAAATATAAAAAAAGGAAATACCTTATTTACATAAGTATTCAGACCCTTTGCTATGAGACTCGAAATTGAGCTCAGGTGCACCCTGTTTCCATTGATCATCATTAAGATGTTTCTACAACTTGATTGGAGTCCATCTGTGGTAAATTCAATTGATTGGACATGATTTGGAAAGGCACACACCTGTCTGTATGTATATTATATTAATTGCTACTTACAGTCATCATAAGGTCCCACAGTTGACAGTTAATGTCAGAGCAAAAACCAAGCAATGACGTCAGAGAAATTGTCTGTAGAGCGCCGAGACAGAATTGTGTCGAGGCAACGATCTGGGAAAGAGTACCCCAAAAATTCTGCTGTCTTGAAGTGGCACCCATTGTTCTTAAATGGAAGAAATTTGGAACCACCAATACTTTTCCTAGAGCTGGCCACTTGGCCAAACTGAGGAATCGGGGGAGAAGGGCCTTGGTCAGGAAGGTGAAAAGATACACGATGGTCACTCTGACAGAACTCAGGAGTTCCTCTTTGGAGATGGGAGAAGCTTCCAGAAGGACAACCATCTCTGCAGCACTCCACCAACCAGGCCTTTATGGTATGGCCAAACAGAAGCCACTCCTCAATAAAAGACATGACAGCCCTCTTTTAGTTTGCCAAAAGGCACCTAAAGACTCTCAGACCATGAGAAATAAGATTCTCTGGTCTGATGAGACTAAGATTGAACTCTTTGGCCTGAAAGCCAAGCGTCACGTCTGGAGTAAACCTGGCACCATCCCTACGGTGAAGCATGGTGATGGTAGCATCATGCTGTGGGGATGTTTTTCAGCGTCAGGGACTGGGAGACTAGTCAGGATTGAGGCAAAGATGAATGGAGCAAAGCACAGAGTGATCCTTAATGAAAACCTGCTCCAGAGCGCTCAGGACCTCAGACTGGGGCGAACGTACTCCTTCCAACAGGACAACAACCCTAAGCACACAGTCAAAACAACGCAGGAGTGGCTTCGGGACAAGTCTCTGAATGTCCTTGAGTGGCCCAGCCAGAGCCCGAACTTGAACCCGATCGAACATCTCTGGAGAGACCTGAAAATAGCTGTGCAGCGACACTCCCCATCCAACCTGACAGAGCTCGAGAGGATCTGCAGAGAAGAATGGGAGAAACTCCCCAAATACAGGTGTACCAAGCTTGTAGCGTCATACCCAAGAAAACTGTAGGCTGTAATCGCTGCCAAAGGTGCTTCAACAAAGTACTGAGTTAAGGGTCTGAATACTTATATAAATGTGATATTTTCAAAAATTTTATAAATTAGCAAAAACGTCGTTTTTTTTTTTTTTGCTTTGTCATTATGGCTGTAACGTAACATAACATGGAAAAAGTCAAGGGGTCTGAATACTTTTCCGAAGGCACTGTACTGTATGTATATTATATTAATTGCTACTTACAGTTGAAGTTTACATACACTTTACATTTAAAAAAACCTCAGTTTTTCATCATTCCTGACATTTAATCCGAGTAAAAATTCCCTGTCTTAGGTCAGTTAGGAACACCACTTTATTTTAAGAATGTTTTTGCTTTGTCATTATGGGGTATTGTGTGTAGATTAATGAGTAAAAACAAACAATTTAATACATTTTAGATTAATGCTGTAACTTAACAACATTTGGAAAGAGTCAAGGGGTCTGAATACTTTCCGAATGCACTGTAGGTGTTCCTCTTGTCCAGATGTGTTAGGGCTATGTGAATACCGTCAAATGGCATCTTCCGTAGGTAGGCAAATTGGAGTGTGTCCAGTGTTCCTGGGATGCTGGCCTTAATGTGGGCCATGACCAGCCTCTCGAAGCACTGCATGATGATTAGGGTGAGGGCAATGTAGCAATAGTCAATTGGGCATGTCACCTTGTTTTCATGGGCAATGTGATGATGATGGTCTTCTTGAAGCAGGTAGGGAGTACAGCCTGCCAGCTGGTCAGCATACAATCTGAGGATGCGGCCAGGGATGACCTCTGAGCTTTGTGAGTATTCAGTCTTTTTAGTGAGTTAACCTCATGTCAGCCTCATAGAGCAAAAGCACCTGGTCTTCCTGGATGGCTCGGTATTGTCTGCCTCAAAGCGAGCATTGATTGTGTTAAGCTCATCTGGGAGGGAGGCTTCGGTGTGCACCACATAGCTGAATTTGCTTTTGTAGCCTGTGGTACTTGCCACATGTGTCGTGAGTCTGAGTTGTCGAACATACATTTCAAGTTCGAGTATGCATTCTCTTTTTGCAAGCCTAATGGATTTGCGGAGCGCGTACCTGTTTGCCTTGTACGCGTCACACGCCACAGACATTGAATGCTATAATACGTGCTCTCAACATGGTACGGATATCTCCATTCATGCAGGCTATTTGGTTGGGGTATGTCCAGATTGTTATTGTGCGTACAACATCATCAACTAATTTGCTAATGAAGTCTGTGACTGACCTTTTATATTTCTCTATGTTCATGGATGAGTACTGGGTGGATGAATCTTTGAACATATTCCAATCAGTTTTCTCAAAACAGTCCTGCAGCATTCAGTCTGCCTCATCTGTCCAGCGCCTCACTATTCGCTGTGTTGGGGGCTCCCTCTTGAGTTGCTGCTTGTAAGCGGGGAGCAGGAACAGAGACGAAATGGAGGTGGGGGATGGCTTTGTACGCATCACAGATATTTGTATATACATGGTCCAGCACGTGGTTTCCTCTCGTGGGGCAGGATGTTGGTGATATTTTGGAAGAATTTGTTTTAAACATGCTTGATTAAAATCACCCGAGACAATAAAGAATGCTTCCGGGTGAGAGGATTCTTGCTGACTAATGTTCTTGTACGGTTCGCTGAGTGCCGTCTTGATGTTTGGTTGTGGGGGTATGTACACAGCTGTGATAATAACATACGTGAATTCACTCGGCATATAGTGGGGGCAGCATTTTAGCATCCGAAATTCCAGGTCGAGTGAAGAGGAACTCAAGATGTTTCAGCTTTGGTACGCCAGGCATACACCTCCCCCCTACTTTTACCAGAAGCCGCCGTTCGATCCACACAGAAAATGGAAAAGTCGTCTAGTTGAATAGCAGAGTCGAGTGTATTGGTCAGCAGCAACAGGTAATCCCACTGTGCGGCGAACAAAGGAGTGAATGTATTATTCCAGATCTGGGGGGCTGAGAGATAAGTGTGTCGCTTCCAATTCATGATTCAGAAGGGTTTTTCATCGTAGGAAATTACACAAACAAATTGCACAAACATTCTGAGCAAACAAAGTAATTATTAGAGCTAAAATAGCCATAAAAAAGCAAAGTTGAGCAGAAACCGGCAAGATGCACGTCCTCCTCAGTGCCTCCTTACGTTTTTTATATAAAGCCCTGTTCCCTCCCTATAAAGCTTTATTTTGGCTTACCTGCTCTCTGTCAATACATTCAACTGACAAATACAGATCTTAATTAATACAACTACTTAAATTTATCCAGTGTCCTTTACATTTGTTTGTTAAGTATCTAGATACGATTGCTGAAGGTAAAGCAAGACCTATTTATCATAGTGTCTGTCAAGTGCTAGAGGCTGAATAACACACAACACTCCAATGCTTCCCACAGTTGTGTCAAGTTGGCTGGATGTCCTTTGGGTGGTGGACCATTCTTGATACACGCAGGAAACTGTTGAGCGCGAAAAACCCAGCAGCGTTGCAGTTCTTGAAACACTCAAACCGGTGCACCTGGCATCTACTACCATACCCCATTCAAAGGCACTTAAATCTTTCGTCTTGTCCATTCACCCTCTGAATGGCACATACACAATCCATGTCTTACAGTTTTTCTCAGTCGCTTTGGTGCATTTTTCACATCATCCCTAACATGTGCAAAATAATAAGTGCATTTCTCAGAACAATTTGTACAAACTGCAATATACAATAGATATGTTTCTAAAGCTAGTCAGTCACTAAAAATCCTTAGTACATCTCTCAAAAGTAAATATCCATGCCAAAGATCATGTCAGTGTCATCAGAATGATAAGTCATTGAGTCATTGTTCACGAACAAGGTCGTCAAAATGTTTAGGCATGTTGTCAATGTAACTGTGCACTTTGACAGTATTACCTGATGTAAACTTAGGCTACAGTTTGGATGACAGTTACTGTATTGAAAATGCACAAGGCTGCACTTCTATGGCATATATCAATTTCAACAGTACTATTTACATATTACTGTATTGAAAGAGACTGGACAACCCAAGGGGCACAAAGGGAAAAAAAACTAAATTAGAAAGAAACACAGGAAACCACCCCTAAGGCACAACTTTGCCCGCAGCACTGTTGTGCTGTCTCTACACATCCAGACGTTCCTGTCTGTCGGCCCACATATTCTCATCCACATCACACCGGATATTTTCCCTTCCAATGCAACGTGGAAAGAATCTTTTGGAATGCCTTATCCATCCTCTGCAGGTGTCTACTGTGATGTCCTCACATGCTGCATCCATTGCAGCCAGCAGGGTCATCTGTATGTGTGGCTGACGATCGTACACCTTCCACCTCCATGCTGAAAAGAACTCCTCAATTGGGTTAAGGAATGGTGAATAAGGTGGGAGGAATTCTATGAGCATCCTCGGGTGGGTCACAAACCATTGCCTTTTGATGTTTGATCGATGGAAACTCACATTATCACAAATGACCACATACTTTGGCAAATCCTCTCTAAACAGACCCCTCTCATCATCAGGGATGAGAGCCCTGTAGAGAGTCTCTAAAAAGTTGAGTAGATGCTGGGTGTTGTATGGCCCTATAAGGGGGATATGAGTTAGGACACCATGCTCCGAAATAGCAGCACACATGCTGATATTTCCTCCCCGTTGGCCTGGCAAATCCACAGTAGCTCTTTGACCGATGATATTCCGACCCCGCCTTCTGCATTTGGTCAGGTTGAAGCCAACCTCATCCACGTATACAAAGTTGTGAGAGTGTTCACTTGATTCCAACTCCATTATACGCTATATCCCAGAACACACAGTTGAATTTGTTTTGGTAAGGAAGAGTGACATAAAATGTACATATATTGCATGTTCCTTCCACAGCAATGGAAATGTGTGCAGTTTATGCTTACTGTACTATGTATCACTATAAAATGTTGCTGTAAAGTAGTTACATAGATATATGTTTTACCTGTACATACTGGTACCGTAGCTCCTTAACTCTGTCCTCATTCCTTTGGAATGGTACACGGTACAGCTGTTTCATACTCATCTGGTTTCTATGCAGCACCCTGTCGATGGTTGAGATGCTAACCGTATGGATGTTTTCAAAGACACCGTTGTCTTCTATAATGGTCCTTTGTATTTCCCTGAGTCTCATGGCATTGTTTGCTCGGACCATGGTGCAAATAGCCTCCTCCTGTTGAGGTGTGAAAAGGCGTCCTCTGCCACCGGTTTGAGGTAATCTTGCAGTCCTATGTGGGGAAAAATGCAGTGATGCATCGCACACTTTCACATAGACAAAAACTATGCGAACACACATTTTACTGTAAAACATACAGGTGGGTGCATGTAAGGTGCAGTATGTATCTGTATAGAGTATATTTCTGTATGCTGTGAAATACAAGTGGACTACTGTAATATGAAGCATTGTAGGAAGTATACAGTATACTGCTTATATACAGTAACAGTGCACTGTACATTGGTGGACATACCTGTTCTCTCTTCGAAACGTTTGAACTATTGAGGACACGGTTGATCTCCCAATATTCGGCTGCACCCTTCGACCCGCCTCAGCCATTGTAAGGCCATGATTGACAACATGGTCTACAATAGTGGCCCTTATGTCATCAGATATGCGCCTATGTCCTCTTCTGCCTCTTCCTCTGTTTTGCCTTCCACCACACATCCTTGCTCCTCTTCTTCCTCCTCTTGGCTGTTGACCCTGATCCATTATTGGAAAATTGCAACTCTGTGTTGTGGTCTGTCTATATATGCTTGCCAATTGATTCTTCATTAGATGCACCTTTGAGCAATTTAGACAACTGGTTGATTGTTGGTTGAACTAACACTTTACATTCCTTCATGAGTGAGGGTCAATTTCACCTGCACGATTCATCAATTCACGTTTTTGTACAAAAGGTCTAATAGAAATGTGTAAAACTATGCTTGACAGTTTATGACAAATAGTTCAACAATTTTGCATGTAATGGCTTATGCAAGGAACTAATGCCTAGATGTTTTGAGGGGTAAGACTATTCAACAGAGAACCATCTACTATATTTTGATCAACATGACACGAGCAATTGATAATGTGGAAAAAAGCTGACACTTGTACATTATCAATTGCAATTTGTTCAAAGGAATAAGAAATTGCTTTAATGATGTGCACAAGTGACTAGATGATTTGGAATTTGTACAAGTAGTATCAAGAATTGCACTTTTGATCTAAGAAATGCACCAAAGCGACTGAGAAAAACTGTATTTGTCTCAAGGCTTAAAAATACTTACAGTGGGGCAAAAAAGTATTTAGTCAGCCACCAATTGTGCAAGTTCTCCCACTTAAAAAGATGAGAGAGGCCTGTAATTTTCATCATAGGTACACTTCAACTATGACAGACAAAATGAGAAAAAAAACAGAAAATCACATTGTAGGATTTTTAATGAATTTATTTGCAAATTATGGTGGAAAATAAGTATTTAAACAGAGAGTATTAAAACAGAGAGAGAGAGGCGACAGAGAGAGCGAGGCGACAGAGAGAGAGCGAGGCGACAGAGAGAGAGAGAGAGAGGCGACAGAGAGAGAGGCGACAGAGAGAGAGAGGCGACAGAGAGAGAGAGAGGCGACAGAGAGAGAGAGAGAGGCGACAGAGAGAGAGAGAGAGGCGACAGAGAGAGAGAGGGAGGCGACAGAGAGAGAGGCGATAGAGAGAGAGGCGACAGAGAGAGAGGCGACAGAGAGAGAGGCGACAGAGAGAGAGAGAGGCGACAGAGAGAGAGAGAGGCGACAGAGAGAGAGAGAGAGGCGACAGAGAGAGAGAGAGGCGACAGAGAGAGAGAGGCGACAGAGAGAGAGAGGCGACAGAGAGAGAGAGGCGACAGAGAGAGAGAGAGGCGACAGAGAGAGAGAGGCGACAGAGCGAGAGAGAGGCGACAGAGAGAGAGAGGCGACAGAGAGAGAGGCGACAGAGAGAGCGAGGCGACAGAGAGAGAGAGGCGACAGAGAGAGAGAGAGAGAGAGGCGACAGAGAGAGAGAGGCGACAGAGAGAGAGAGGCGACAGAGAGAGAGAGAGAGGCGACAGAGAGAGAGAGGGAGGCGACAGAGAGAGAGAGGCGACAGAGAGAGAGAGGCGACAGAGAGAGAGAGAGGCGACAGAGAGAGAGAGAGGCGACAGAGAGAGAGAGGTGACAGAGAGAGAGGGAGGTGACAGAGAGAGAGACAGGCGACAGAGAGAGAGAGGCGACAGAGAGAGAGAGAGAGGCGACAGAGCAAGAGAGAGGCGACAGAGAGAGAGAGAGGCGACAGAGAGGGAGAGAGGCGACAGAGAGAGAGAGAGAGAGAGAGAGAGAGAGAGAGAGAGAGGCGACAGAGAGAGAGAGAGAGGCGAGAGAGAGAGAGGCGACAGAGAGAGAGAGAGAGAGGCGACAGAGAGAGAGAGAGAGGCGACAGAGAGAGAGAAGACAGAGAGAGAGAGAGGCGACAGAGAGAGAAAGAGAGAGAGAGAGGCATCAGAGGAACAGACAAAGACAGAGGGTTTTGAGAGAGAGAGAAAGCGAGAGAGAGCGACATAGAAAGAGAGCGGTGACAGAGAGAGTGACAGAGAGAAAGAGAGATGACAGAGGGAGAGAGAGAGAGGCATCAGAGGAACAGACAAAGACAGAGGGTTTTGAGAGAGAAAGAAAGCGAGAGAGAAGCGACAGAGAAAGAGAGAGTTGAGAGATAGAGGATTTTGATAGAGGGATTTAACTATTTGCACGTAATATTACATTTGTTATGTCTTTCTTATTTTTGAACTTTTGTGAGTGTAATGTTTACTGTTAATTGTTTTTGTTTATTTAACTTTTGTTTATTATATAGTTCACTTGCTTTGGCAATGTTAATATATGTTTCCCATGCCAATGAAGCCCTTAAATTGAACTGAAATTGAATTTGAATTGAGAGAGAGATGCATTACTAATTTCAGCTCATTACACCGTAGTAGAGCTCTGACCAGGATGTTCACACAGAGATGTCAGGAAAATACCTGCTGCTGGTATGTGACGTCACTGGACTTTTCTACTCACTGCCCAGAGCAAGATGTCAGAATTGTTAATGGAAGAACTCTCTTTTAGATGATCAGTGTTAGGCTACTACCTCAACAAGATTGGGCCAGACACACCAGACAGGGGAAAGAGGTGTGGGTTGGAGAACAGGGCGGGAAGGGGATGGTCGTCTGCAGGGCTGGTGTTTGTAGACGCCATGTTACTTTTCTGGGACTGATGGATACATGGTAAGGGGGAGAAGGGGGATCCAGGAGGGAGGCAGGATCAAACCAATGGGCCTCCAGTTCCTGACAGGCTGGCATGAAGGGTTGATCTGGGAGTGGAAACTGTAATAACCTACTTGTTTGTTTGTCCGCCATCCATGGATATTCCCTCTCTCAGCTCTGTGCTCTGTCAGACAGCTATCAGCTCTATCACGTAGAGGATATGAGTCTACATTCTGCCAATGTTCTATCTCTGTAACACACACACACTTACACACGCATGCAATCACACACACGCACACACACACACGCACGCACACACACAAACGCACACACACACACACACACACACACACACACACACACACACACACACACACACACACACACACACACACACACACACACACACACACACACACACACACACACACACACACAGACACACTCACAGACACAGTAACAAAATAAGTGTTACTGTTGCAGACATGGTGCTTTACTATATATCTAAAGACTGGCTGAGCCATCTCTGATTGCACCACATTCCTGAGCATGTTTGGCGGTGCAATCTGATAAGAGCTTGAGATATGGACCTCCTCTCCCTGTCAGCACCATCTGACAGACGGGAAGCTTCTTCATACACCAAACACTCACAGACATTAACACACACTCCCATATACGAAGTTACATACACATGCAAGTTACATACACATGCACTCATAAAATACTTTATACTTCTATACACGCTGCCAAAATAAACTGCTTTATCAGATCCATTGGCTATTTGAAACAGGGTTAGGGGAAGGAAGGGGAGGTGTTGGATACTCACTGTCTGCGTTCAGCTCTAGCAGACCCCCCTGTAGCACAGCAACGCCCTTCCTGCCTGTGTGATTTCAATCTGAGGATGTTTGTTTGGATCCGTCTTCAGTGCTGGCGTCAGAGGGCCTAATCGGGGGAGACACACTCCAAACCCCCTGGGAGTGTTGAAGGGACCCTCTTTTCATCCCTTCAAGTGGCCGGACGGTGGGGACGATCAAAACACACTATCACTTAGTATCTGAGGCTGTCTGACCTCCCTTCTCGGGCCTCAACCTGATCCCTCACTACTCCCCACACAGTCACACACACACACACACACGCACGCACGCACGCACGCAAGCATGCACACACACACACACACACACACGCACACAGACGTTCACACACACAGACGTACACACACACGGACGTGTACCCACACACACTTCCCCTGGATGCTACGTGCTGAACCGATTCCCCTTTGAAGTGATGAGTGAAAGAACAGGCCGAGGTGAGATGTCTAGATGACCTCTTCTGGTGCTGTGTGCTATTATCTCACAAACGCACTCTTGAACAAAAGCCTGACGGTTCAACTCCTGACAGGTGGAGATGGTAAGCATCACCTTTACGGCATGACCCGACCTGCAGGGCATTTCTCTCATTCCTCTGCTAAGGCCTGGAGGTGTCCAGTAGTCACTGCTGTTCAGAGGGGAACAACAGGCATATATACAGAGCCCTGTGCCAGTCTGACTAGGGTTCAACAACACAGAGACTGTCTGTGGCCAAGGCCTGCTGATAGATATCAGTGTTTGTCTGGCTCTCTTCATTCCTACTCTATCTGTATCATGCTGGTTCTTATAGAGTCTCTGGGAGGTGGTTTGGGGCATGCTTTCATCCATCTGTACGATTCTCTCTTATCTTATCTCTGGCCCTTACAGAGAGAGCTAACCTGCCTGTCAGGAACTGGAGGGAGGATACAAAGGCCTAAGCTCATTTTTCATTTTTTCCCACATTTATAGTCATTTAGCGAACGCCTTTATCCAGAGCTACTTACAGGAGCAATTAGGGTTAAGTGCCTTTCTCAAAGGCACAAGTTCCTAGGTGTCCACATCACCATTGAGAGCATCTTGACTGACTGCATCAACGCTTGGTATGGCAACTGCTTGGCATCTGACCGTAAGGCGCTACAGAGGGTAATGAATACATCCCAGTACATCACTGGAGCTGAGCTCTGACACCCAGGACCTCTATAGCAGGCTGTGTCAGATGAAGGCCGTAAAAATTGTCAAAGACTCCAACCACCCAAATCTTAAACTGTTCTCTCTGCTACCGCACGGAAAGCAGTACCGGAGCGCCAAATCTGGAACCAAAAGGCTCCTGAACAGCTTCTACCCCCAAGCTTTCAGAATGCTGAACAGTTAATCAAATGACTACCCTGACTATCTAAATTGAACCCATTTTTATTTGCAGTGACTCTCTTGCAACAGCTCTATGCACACTCACTGGATACTACCCCCCCCCCCCCCACTCACACATACTACACTGACAATCCAACATATACACAAACACTACATATGCTCACACACACAAAACACACATACACACGCATGTGTATGGACGCAATACACACACTCACACACACACATATGCACACTTTCTCACTCTTTCACACTCTTCACATATGCTGCTGCTACTCTATTTATAATCTATCCTGATTGCCTAGTCACTTTTACCCCTACCTACATGTACATATTACCTCAATTACCTCAACTATCTTGTACCGGCAGGTAGCCTAGTGGTTAGAGCGTTGGGACAGTAACTGAAAGGTTGCTGGATTGAATCCCCCAGCTGACAAAGTCCCCCAGCTGTTGTTCTGCCCGAGCAAGGCAGTTAAATGTCGATGTTGATTATGGCAGCCCCCGCACCTCTCTGATTCAGAGGTGTTTGGTTAAATGCTGAAGATGCATTCAGTTGTACAATTGACTAGGTACCCCCCCCCCCCCCCCCCCCCCCTTGCACATTGACTTGGTACCAGTACTTCTTGTATATACAGTGCCTTCAGAAAGTAGTTATACCCTTTGACTGATTCCACATTTTGTTGTGTTACAGCCGGAATTCAAAATTGATTAAATTGTTTGTTTTTCTCACCCATCTACACACAATACCCCATAAAACATTTTTGGAAATGTATAAAAAAATATATATATATCTCATTTACATAAGTATTCACAACCCTGAGTCAATACTTTGTAGAAGCACCTTTGGCAGTGATTACAGCGGTGAGTCTTTCTAGGTAAGTCTCTTAGAGCTTTCCACACCTGGATTGCGCAATTATTATTATTATTATTCTTTTCAGAATTCTTCAAGCTCTGTCAAACTGGTTGTTGATCATTGCTAGACAACCATTTTCAGGTCATGCCATACATTTTAAAGCAGATTTAAGTCAACTGTAACTCGGCCACCCAGGAACATTCACTGTCTTCTTGGTAAGAAACTCCAGTGTAGATTTCAAATCAAATGTTATTAGTCATATGCGCCGAATACAATAGGTGTAGACATTACAGTGAAATGCTTAATTACGAGCCCCTAACCAACAATGCAGTTAAAAAAAATACAGATAAGAATAAGAAATAAAAGTAACAAGTAATTAAAGAGCAGCAGTAAAATAACAATAGCGAGACTATATACGGGTGGGTACCGGTACAGAGTCAATATGCGGGGGCACCGGTTAGTTGAGGTAATATGTACATGTACTGTAGGTAGAGTTATTAAAGTGACTATGCATAGATGATAACAACAGAGCGTAGCAGTGGTGTAAAAGAGGGGGGGGGGGGGCACTGCAAATAGTCTGGGTAGCCATTTGATTAGCTGTTCAGGAGTCTTTTGGCTTGGGGGTAGAAGCTGTTTAGAAGCCTCTTGGACCTAGACTTGGCGCTCCGGTACCGCTTGCCGTGCGGTAGCAGAGAGAACAATCTATGACTAGGGTGGCTGGAGTCTTTGACACATTTTAGGGCCTTCCTCTGATTTGGCTTTGTGTTTTAGGTTATTGTCCTGCTGAAAGGTGAATTCATCTTCCAGTGTCTGGTGGAAAGCAGACTGAACCAGGTTTTCGTTTAGGATTTTGCCTTTGCTGAGCTCCATTCCCTTTTATCCTGAAAAACTCCCCAATCCTTAACGATTACATGATGCAGTCACCACTTTGCTTTAAAATATGGAGAGTGGTACTCAGTAATGTGTTATATTGGATTTGTATTCAGGACAAAAAGTGTATTGCTTTGCCACATTTTTTGCAGTACTTCTTTAGTGCCTTCTTGCAAACAGGATGCATATTTTGGAATATCTTTATTCTGTACAGGCTTCCTTCTATTCACTCTGTCAATTAGGGTTAGAATTGTGGAGCAATTACAATAGTGTTGATCCATCCTCAGTTTTCTCCTATCACAGCCATTAAACTGTTTTAAAGTCACCATTGGCCTTATGGTGAAATCCCTGGGCAGTTTCCTTCCTCTCCGGCAACTGAGTTAGGAAGGACACCTGTATCTTTGGGTGTATTGATACATAATCCTAAGTGTAATTAATAACTTCACCATGCTCAAAGGGATATTGCAAGGTCTTGGAAAACCTCCCTGGTCTTTGTGGTTGAATATGTGTATGAAATGCACTGCTTAACTGAGGGACCTTACAGATAATTGTATGTGTGGGGTACAGAGATGAGGTAATCATTAAAAAATCATGTTAAACAGTATTGCACACAGAGTGAATTGATGCAACTTATAATGTGACTTGTTAAGCAAATCTTTATGCCTGAAATAATTTAGGCTTGCCTTAACAAAGGGGTTGAATATTTATTGTCTCAAAACATGTCAGCTGTTCATTTTTTATTAATTTGGAAAAACATATTTCCACAAAATTCAGGCTGTATCAAAACAAAATGTGGCAAAAGTCAAGGGGTGTGAATACTTTCTGAAGGCACTGCAGTCTCGTTATTGTTATTTAATTGTGTCACTATTTCCTTTTTTGTAAATGTTTCTTACTTTTTAACTCTGCATTGTTGTGAACAGGCTCGTAAGTAAGCATTTCACTGTAAAGTCTAAACCTGTTGTGTTTGCCGTATGTGACAAATAAAAATTGATTTGACATCGACACATTTTACACCTAGTTGGCTCAGAGATTCCAACCAGCAACCTTCAGTTACAGGCCCAACGCTCTTAACTGCTAGGCTACCTTCCTCCCAGAGAAGTGGCCTTTAGGCTTTCACTCTATACAGTGGTGTGAAGTACTTAAGTAACAATACTTTAAAGTACTTAGTTTTTTGGGGTATCTGTACTTTACTTTATTTTTTATATTTTTGACAACTTTTACTTTTACTCCACTATAATTCAAAAGAAAATAATGTACTTTTTACTGCATACATGCTTAGCAGTTCACGCTCTTTTCAAGAAAAAATCTCTGGTCATCCCTACTGCCTCTGATCTGGCAGACTCACTATACACGAATCCTTAATTTGTCAATTATGTCTGAGTGTTGGTGCGTGTCCCTGGAGTTCCGTACATTTTAAAACAAGAACAATGTGCCGTTTGCTTAATACAAGGAATTTGAAATGATTTATATTTTTTACTTTGATACTTACAGTGCCTTCAGAAAGTATTCAGACCCCTTGACTGTTTTCAAATTTTGATAAGTTACAGCCTTATTATAAAATGGATGAAATATTTTTTTAGTCTCAGCAATATACACACAATACCCCACAATGACAAAGTGAAAACAGGTATTTAGACATTTTTGCAAATGTATTACATCAGTATTCAGACGCTTTAAAATGAGATGAGAAATTGAGCTTAGGTGCATCCTGTTTCCACTGATCATTCTTGAGATGTTTCTACAACTTGATTGGAGTCCACCTGTGGTAAATTCAATTGATTGGACATGATTTGGAAAGGCACACACCTGTCTATATAAGGTCCCACAGTTGAAAGTGCATGTCAGAGCAAAATCCAAGCCATGAGGTCGAAGGAATTGTCTGGTAGAACTACGAGACAGGATTGTGTCGAGGCGCAGATCTGGGGAAGGGTAATAAAACATTTCTGCAGCATTGAAGATCCCCAAAAACACAGTGGCCTCCATCATTCTTAAATGGAAGAAGTTTGGAACCACCAAGACTCTTCCTAGCACTGGCCGCCCGGGCCAAACTGAGCAAACGGCGGAGAAGGCCTTGATCAGCGAACCCGATGGTCACTCTGACAGAGCTCCAGAGTTCCACTGTGGAGATGGGAGTACCTTCCAGAAGGACAACCATCCCTGCAGCACTCCACCAATCAGAGTGGCCAGACGGAAGCCACTCCTCAGTCAAAGGCACATGACAACCCACTTGGTGTTTGTAAAAAAGCACCTAAAGAATCTCAGACCATCAGAAACAAGATTCTCTGGTCTGATGAAACCAAGATTGAACTCTTTGGCCTGAATCCCAAACGTCATGTCTGGAGTAAACCTGGCACCTTCCCTAGGGTGAAGCATGGTGGTGCCAGCATCATGCTGTGGGGATGTTTTTCAGTGGCAGGGACTGGGAGACTAGTCAGGATTGAGGCAAAGATGAACGGAGCAAAGTACAGAGAGATCCTTGATGGAAACCTTCTCCAGAGCGTTCAGGACCTCTGAATAGGAGCGAAGGTTCAATTAGGTTCAATTACCAACAGGACAACAACCCTAAGCACACAGCAAAGACAATGCAGAAGTGGCGTTGGGACAAGTCTCTGATTATCCTTGAGTGGCCCAGCCAGAGCCCTGACTTGGATCAGATCAAACATCTCTGGAGAGACCTGAAAATAGCTGTGCAGCAACACTCCCCATCCAACCTGACAGAGCTTGAGAGGATCTGCAGAGAAGATTGGGAGAAACTCCCCAAATACAGGAGTGCCAAGCTTGTAGCATCATACCCAAGAAGACTCGATGATGTAATCCCTTCCAAAGGTGCTTCAACAAAGTTTTGATTGAAGAGTCTGAATACTTATGTAAATGTGACATTTCAGTTTTTTATTTGTAATAAATTAGCAAAAATGTAAAAAAAAAATGTTTTTGCTTTGTCATTATGGCTGTAACGTAACAAAACGTGGAAAAAGTCAGGGTCTGAATACTTTCCGAAGGCACTGTACTGTATGTATATTATATTAATTACATTTACTTTTGCTACTTACAGTTGAAGTTTACATACACCTTACATTTAAACTCAGTTTTTCATCATTCCTGACATTTAATCAGAGTAAAAATTCCCTGTCTTAGGTCAGTTAGGATCACCACTTTATTTTAAGAATGTGAAATGTCAGAATAATAGCAGAGAGAATGATTTATTTCAGCTTTAATTTATTTCATCACATTCCCAGTGGGTCAAAAGTTTACATACACTCAATTAGTATTTGGTAACATTGCCTTTAAATTGTTTAACTTTTGGGTAGCCTTCCACAAGCTTCCCACAATAAGTTGGGTGAATTGTGGCCCATTCCTCCTGATAAAGCTGGTGTAACTGAACCAGGTTTGTAGGCTTCCTTGCTCGCACACGCTTTTTCAGTTCTGCCCACACATTTTCTATAGGATTGAGGTCAGGGCTTTGTGATGGCCACTCCAATACCTTGACTTTGTTGCCCTTAAACCATTTTGCCACAACTTTGGAAGTATGTTTGGGGTCATTGTCCATTTGGAAGATCCATTTGCGACCAAGCTTAAACTTCCTGACTGATGTCTTGAGATGTTGGTTCAATAAATCCACATAATTTTCCTGCCTCATGATGTCATCTATTTTGTGAAGTGCACCAGTCTCTCCTGCAGCAAAACACCCCCACAACATGATGCTGCCACCCCCGTGCTTCACGGTTGGGATGGTGTTCTTCAGCTTGCAAGCCTCCCCCTTTTTCCTCCAAACATAACGATGGTCATTTTGGCCAAACAGTTCCATTTTTGTTTCATCAGACCAGCGGGCAATTCTCCAAAAAGTACGATCTTTGTCCCCATGTGCAGTTGCAAACTTTAGTCTGGCTTTTTTATGGCGGTTTTGGAGCAGTGGCTTCCTCCTTGCTGAGCGGACTTTCAGGTTATGTCGATATAGGACTCGTTTTACTGTGGATATAGATACTTTGTACCCGTTTCCTCCAGCATCTTCACAAGGTCCTTTGCTGTTGTTCTGGGATTGATTTGCACTTTTCACACCAAAGTACGTTCATCTCTAGGAGACAGAACACATCTCCTTCCTGAGCGGTATGATGGCTGCGTGGTCCCATGGTGTTTATACTTGCGTACTATTGTTTGTACAGAAGAACGTGGTACCTTCAGGCGTTTGGAAATTGCTCCCAAGGATGAATCAGACTTGTGGAGGTATACAATCTTTTTTCTGAGGTCTTGGCTGATTTCTTTTGATTTTCCCATGATGTCAAGCAAAGAGGCACTGAGTTTGAAGGTAGGCCTTGAAATACATCCACATGTACACCTCCAATTGACTCAAATGATGTCAATTAGCCTGTCAGAAGCTTCTAAAGCCATGACATTTTCTGTAATTTTCCAAGCTGTTACATTCACTATAGTGAATGTAAACGTCTGACCCACTGGATTTGTGATACAGTGAATTATAAGTGAAATAATCTGTCTGTAAACAATTGTTGGAAAAATTACTTGTGTCATGCACAAAGTCCTAACCGACTTGCCAAAACTATAGTTTGTTATCAAGAAATTTGTGGTGGTTGAAAAACTTAACTTTAATGACTCCAACCTAAGTGTATGTGAACTTCCGACTTCAACTGTAAGTATATTTAAAACTAAATCATTTTAGACTTTTACTCAAGTAGTATTTTCCTGGGTGACTTTCACTTTGTCTTGAGTAATTTTCTATTTAGTTATCTTTACTTTCACTCAAGTATGACAATTGGTACTTTTTCCACCACTGCCTATTTTTTGCCTTACCTCCTCACGCCATTTACACACACTGTATATACACTTTTTTTCTTCTTTCTATTGTGTTATTGACTGTACGCTTGTTAATTCCATGTGTAACTCTGTGTTGTTGTTTGTGTCGCACTGCTTTGCTTTATCTTGGCCAGGTCGCAGTTGTAAATGAGAACTTGTTCTCAACTGGCCTACCTGGTTAAATAAAGGTGAAATAAATATAGTAGGTGTTGAGGCTTGAATACACCACCATGGTGACGTATCATTAGTTTGAACAAATCCTGTTTTATTTTCAATTAAGAAGTGTGACTCCACAAGATGTTGATGTGTCAATTAAAGGGTGACAATTTCAGCTAACCATTTTGGTGTGCATCTGGTGGTGGCATGGTAATTCAGACATGGCCAGCTGGAGTCAAGCCTCTTGGGTTAAGCAGTGGATCACCCAGTTGATTAGAGTCTGTTGATCCAGAGCTGAGACCCTAAATCTATCATTGTATCACAGCTCAGAGATGCTTACTGCTTGACTGTGTGTCACGGCAGCCAGGTAAGCCTTCAGAATAATACTGCATGGGTTTTATATAGCACTAGTTAGAGACCCCATGACACTTAAAGACGCTTAGGAACTCAAACAAAGCTGTTTGTATTTTCTTGGAACAGGTCACCTGTTTTACAGTCACTATCTAAACTAATCCATTCATAGACACTAACTACCTTTGTTGATGAAGATATCTTCTTCCCGGGAGACTTTTGTAAAGAGCCCCAGCGCTCGGTCTGAACGTGATCACGCATCGCTTGCGGTATGGTTTTGGAAAAATAAGGAACATATCTTTCATATCAGTGAGAATACATTATCAAAAAACAAAAGGTTACATTACACCTTTATAGGGTTAGTGTTCCCACATGGCCATATATCCATGTCACAGCGCGTGTTTCTGGAAGACAGACGGAAGACAGAGGCAACCACCTGTCTTAATTAGCTATCTTGCATGCTCCGAACACCTGTGTGTTATGGAAGAAGGCCTCCAGAAATGGGTTGTAACTGAACAATACTGTCAGATGCAACTGTGATTAAGTCTGTTAAAACAGTGTACAGCTAGAGTATATTTTTCACTTGTGAAATGATTTCGATGGACTATGAAAGTAAAGGGCTTTATGTTTCTAGAACCGTATGGCAATTAAGAATCGATTTATGTTTAGATGGAGTATTTGGCTGTATTAGATGCCAGTCTACCTCTGAAAATAACGGTAGGCTCGCCTACATTCCTTTAGAGTACATTCTTGGGCTACATCTAAACTAACTAACAGGTCCGTAAAGAATGACACATCCAGTGTAGCAGCTAAAAACCTACTGTATTCTTGACGCCCCAGTGTAGTTTTTCAGTTAATGTCTGGGGTGAGTGTGAATATCAGTATATGCCCCTAAAAAAAACGAAGGGAAGTTTTACCTTTGAGAAAGATATGCTAACAGCCAGGTCAAGGTTTTACCTTTGAAAAAGATACTTTAACAGCCAGGTCAGGGTTTTACCTTTGAAAAAGATACTTTAACAGGCATGTCAGGGTTTTACCTTTGAGAAAGATACTTTAACAGCCAGGTCAGGGTTTTACCTTTGAAAAAGATACTTTAACAGGCATGTCAGGGTTTTACCTTTGAGAAAGATACTTTAACAGCCAGGTCAGGGTTTTACCTTTGAAAAAGATACTTTAACAGGCATGTCAGGGTTTTACCTTTGAGAAAGATACTTCAACAGCCAGGTCAGGTAGCTAAATCACAAGATTACAAGTCCACTTGGGAGGCCCATTAAGAAATAATGCCTTAACATGACAAATTAGCTCATGTTTCTCCTACAAACCAGTTGACTTCTATCAGGGGTGACTGAGTCAATAGAGGAAGGAACTCGTGTCCAGGTGTCCCAAGGCTTAAAAATCCTTCTTTAACCTGTCGCTTCCCCTTCACCTACACGGATTGAAGTGGATTTAACCAGTAACACCAATAAGGGATCATAGCTTCACCTGTATTCACCTGGTCAGTCTGTCATGGAAAGAGCAGGCGTCCTTAATGTTTTGTACACTCAGTGTTCAACATCCAGTCTGCCCATGGAAGAACATAAACGACCCAAGGCTCTTGATTGTTTCTCTGTGTTGCACACTGTTTTTCCGAAATGAAGGTTCATGCCCTCCAAACCTGTCCAGCGGTAACTCTGCCTCGTTATCTAATTGAAGCTTCTTTACTACTTTTTTGTTTTATTTGCAGAGGAGATCTTGGACTTAACATAATGGGCTTTGTCAGACTAAAGAGAGCTTAGCTACAAACAAGGATGACTGCAGCTCTTTGTCGTCTCAATCCAAATAAGTATCTTTTGCAGTCCTGATCCCCTGTAGCAGTCTGTCAATCAGCAAGGCAATGCCTCCGATCCCTGCTAATCTGTATCTATCAAAGTAAACACTTTATCTGTATTGACCATAGGCTGAGAGGTGAGTTGCAAGTGGTCAGATGAGTACCTCTCTGGTGGATTTGAAGACATTTGGTATCTGCAGATTTACAGTCGCTTTTCTGAGGTAATCCTGAGATCCTCCCTACCCCCCTCCACTCTATATGTACACCTGCAAAGACCTCATCCCACTGAGCTGTATACTTCACTTAAAGTTTTTGTTAACGTGGCTCACTAGCTGTCTTCCTGATAGGGTTCCTGTCGTGATGGGAAGACTGGGATATATTGGCCACCTGATCACAGGACAGCCACTAAGATCTGATGTAAAGGAGACAATGACGTTTTAAATTAACCTGGTTTGATCTACTCTGAACAAAAATGTAATCTCAACATGCAACAGTTTCAATGATTTTACTGAGTTACAGTTCATATAAGGAAATCAGTCAATTGATATTAATTCATTAGACCCTAATCTATGGATTTCACATGATTGGGAATACAGTTGGTCACAGATACCTTTAAAAAAAGGTAAGGATCAGGGCGTGGATCAGAAAACCAGTCAGTATCTGGTGTGACCACCATTTGCCTCATGCAGCGCGACACCTCTCCTATGCATTGAGTTGATCAGGCTGTTGATTGTGGCCTGTGGAATGTTGTCCCACTCCTCTTCAATGGCTGTGTGAAGTTGCTGGATATTGACGGGACCTGGAACACACTGTCGTACACATCGATCCATATTCTTCGGTTGTGCAAACCCAGTTTCATCAGCTGTTTGGGTGGCTGGTCTCAGACAATCCCGCAGGTGAAGAAGCCGGACACACCATTAAGCACAGCATGCCATTGGCTCAAGTACACACAATTGCTCCATGACTGACTTTAATATGAGCAGCTAAAGTAGAATGTGATGATGAAGTAAATCATAGACCATACACATCCATCAAAGAGCACAACCACAGACTGTAATGTAAACCTCCTTATTAACGTCTTTACTGATGGTATGTGTCAAGTCTGCTCCCACTCTTCCCTCCCCCTGGCGTTTGAGGGCGCCAGTTTGCACTGCATCACGCACTCCTGCCATCCATCACGCACGCCTGCCATCCATCACGCACTCCTGCCATCCATCACGCACTCCTGCCATCCATCACGCACTCCTGCCATCCATCACGCACTCCTGCCATCCATCACGCACTCCTGCCATCCATCACTCACTCCTGCCATCCATCACGCACTCCTGCCATCCATCACGCACTCCTGCCATCCATCACTCACTCCTGCCATCCATCACGCACTCCTGCCATCCATCACTCACTCCTGCCATCCATCACGCACTGCTGCCATCCATCACTCACTCCTGCCATCCATCACGCACTCCTGCCATCCATCACTCACTCCTGCCATCCATCACGCACTCCTGCCATCCATCACGCACTGCTGCCATCCATCACTCACTCCTGCCATCCATCACGCACTCCTGCCATCCATCACTCACTCCTGCCATCCATCACGCACTCCTGCCATCCATCACGCACTCCTGCCATCCATCACTCACTCCTGCCATCCATCACGCACTCCGGCCATCCATCACGCACTCCTGCCATCCATCACTCACTCCTGCCATCCATCACGCACTCCTGCCATTCATCACTCACTCCTGCCATCCATCACGCACTCCTGCCATCCATCACGCACACCTGCCATCCATCACGCACTCCTGCCATCCATCACTCACTCCTGCCATCCATCACTCACACCTGCCTTCCCTCGTTACGCGCTTCAGGGTTATTGGACTCACCTGAACTCACTTATCACCTGTTCATTTCCTCCCCTATATTTGTCAGTTCCCCAGCTCTGTTCCCCGCTGCTGCATTGTATTGTTTTTGTCTTTAGTATTAGTTTGCTGACGCTGTTCCTGTCTCATCCCATGTCCGTCTTTATTAAATGTTTTACTCCCCGTATCTGCTTCGTCTCTCCAGCGTCATACCATGTGACAGAAGTCCGTCTTTATTAAATGTTTTACTCCCCGTATCTGCTTCGTCTCTCCAGCGTCATTTTTACCCCTTGAATGCTGCACCTAGATCACAGTATTATATGTTCTCTAATTACAGACTAACATTACATGTCAAATATCAGGTCTGGCTACATCAATTAGCTGTTGTTTGTGACTTGGAATGTCTTGTGGAGTGGTGTATAAGTAGTGGAGGCTGCTGAGGGGAGGACGGCTCATACTAATGGCTGGAATGGAGCAATTGGAATGGCATCAAACCATGTGTTTTATGTATTTGATACCATTGCACTGACTCCGTTCCAGCCATTACTACAAGCCCATCCTCCCCAATTAAGGTGCCACCAACCTCCTGTGAGTACAAGTAAATGTTGGCCCCTGAGTCCAAAAGTGGAGCTCAGTCTCTTCCCTTCCCCAGAGCTCCTGCCATCAGGGGTGAGCATCACAGCAAGATAAATGCATAGAAGTGCTCTTAAACCCTGTCTTATTCCTGCTCAAGGTGTACCCGCAGATGCCCCAGGACCACTAGTAGAGGCTGAGAATGGACCAGACCCCCTGTGTGAGGATTCTGGATAGATTGTGTTGTGCCCCTTAAGCGCTCTGAACGTAACACTTTCGGACAGTTACCTGCCCTCTACCAGAACTAAGTACTTTACTGTTGTCATAGCTGTTGCCAGGAACTGCCAACTTTTAAGTGTGTGTGTGTATACAATGTGTCAATCTCATTAACCCGTCCCTTTGTGTGTGAGCCCAAATCATGTTAGGTTGCCTCTGATTACCTGCACTGTAAAACCGGATAAGTTCTGCCTACTCAAACATTTTGAGGAAACCAATTACCAAAAAAGAAAATAGTGTGGAAAAAATGAAATAGCTAAAGTGAGCAGTAGTACCTTCATATGAGTAATACAAATGCAGTTTTGTTTTGTAAGGTATACTTACATTTAACACCCCCATTAATCCACACCTCCAATAATTTCCTACTGTGCCTTGCCTTTTCGATTGAATTATAGAGTTACCACCCATGAATGTATTTGTTATTAACAGAGACACGGTTGTTGAATTTGTTAATTTTCAGTACTGTGGCCTTCACCAAGTGAGTTCCTAGGCAAATCTTATAATTATAATTTAACCAATGTATATACAGTATCATAAGGCCTTATACAGTGGCCTGAAACTCACAGTTTACAGGCCACATCAGGCCTGCAAGTAGGGTTGCAAAATTCCACAGAATTTTCCAAATGTTTTTCCAGTAATCTTCCAACCATGATTTCTGGAAAACCTGGGAAATTTACCAGAATTTTGCAACCCTAACCATAAATCACATTATGCTGGCTTGCAAAATTATGTGTAACTCCTATTGGAATCTAGCCAGCATTAGGCTATCCAACAGTTAAAATCTGTATTCACCCGCAACTTGCATTCTGTCACGACTTCCGCCGAAATTGGTCCCTCTTCTTGTTCGGGCGGCGTTCGGCGGTCGAAGTCACCGACCTTCTAGCCATCGCTGATCCACTTTTCATTTTCCATTGGTTTTGTCTTGTCTTCCATCACACCTGGTTCCAATTCCATAAATTACATGTTGTGTATTTAACCCTCTGTTCCCCCCCATGTCCTTGTCGGTAATTGTTTCTTATAGTGCTTATGCAACGGTATGCTGGTATTTACCGGGTTTTGTTTGACCCATTTATTGTATTATTCTGTTGACAGTGGTTTATGGTTATTAAACGACACCATTGTAAAATGTTCTCTCTCCTGCGCCTGACTTCTCTGTACGCACCTCACTATACATTCATAATGACTGCCAGGGTTGAGAACAGTGGGAAGAAATTGCCTAGGCCATTTAAACTGGAACAACCATTTCAGTAACGGTTGCAAAAATTCAATGATTGACTGATTTAGAAAACATTTATTTGTCTTTGTGTAGCATAACATTTAATCAATCGATCACTCAATGTACATGCAAAAACAGATTTTAAAAACAATTCCAAAAAAAGCTACCTGCAGAAGAGCATGCTGGGAAAATGTTTGTGATTTATTATTTAGTTTTGAGTCAGTACCACAAACATTTTAAGTAATAATGACTTTTTATTGACTTTGAGTACAACTTACTAGAAGTATTTGAGTTACAAATGCAGTGTGAACAGGCACACCTGCTTGGCTCCTCTTATGAGGGATGGACGCACCTTTCTCTCTCTCTCTGCTCCCACACTCACAACCAGCCAGTGCTCCAGCTCCACACTCACCTTTCTCCCTCTCTGCTCCCACACTCACAACCAGCCAGTGCTCCAGCTCCACACTCACCTTTCTCCCTCTCTGCTCCCACACTCACAACCAGCCAGTGCTCCAGCTCCACACTCACCTTTCTCTCTCTCTGCTCCCACACTCACAAACAGCCAGTGCTCCAGCTCCACACTCACCTTTCTCTCTCTCTGCTCCCACACTCACAACCAGCCAGTGCTCCAGCTCCACACTCAGGCACCGTCAAACCGAAACCACACATTACCACAACAGCCAGCTAGCTACAGCAATCCTAGGCTTCATCTTCTTCAATTATGTTCGCCTCCAAACTTCAACACACACTCAAGGTTTGGACAAGCTCAGCAGATGCCCAGATGCCCACAAATTTGTGTGGTGTTGCGCCTTGTGGAGTATACATGGCTGCCGTCTGCTTCCTTCCATCTGTTTTTATTTGTCTACTTCTCTTTCTTTGTCACTGGTTCTGTTAGATTGGTAGCAATAACTACATCTAAAACCCACACTCGCTCCAGTGCTTGCTTCCTCCACTAGTCAACGCTGTCCTGTCTTTGGCAATGCCGGATTAAGTGATATGACATGCTATTCTATAAAATCATTTCTCTGTAATTAATATTACTTGATTAATTAAGCTAATCAGGTAAATAATTAACTAGAAAGTCGGGGCACCACGAAAGAATGTTTATAGAGCTGTTATCTTCCGAATAAACTCTTAAAGACCTGGTAATCTTTTACATCAGTAGCAGTCAATACTCAATCCTCACCTTTTTTAGTCTCATGGGAAAGTTGTAAATTCTTGGTTATCTTCATGCACCCTGGCTAACAAGTTGAATCAGCAATACAACATTTGGTTGAATTATTTATTTACTAAATACCTAAATAATCACACAGAATTACATATACACAGAATGTATTATACATTGATTACAAATTATGTCATAAATGAAAACGTCCCTCGCGGACGGAACAGATATGACAGCTGGTTACACAAAGAAAGGGGGTTGGGTTTGAGTGAAAGAGCGGGAAGACTGAGGAGCAAAAAGGTTTTGTGTGTCTCGATCGGGCCGTAGGCAGCTATGCTATCGTAAATACAGTATCTTATGCATTCTAAATTACCGCCCATTTGGAAAAGAAAAATGCAATAAATATTTACTCTTGAGCTGCGCTTCGATCGCTTGGTCGTAGATGGGAGGCCGGGCTGTCTTTTGAAGAATGTCTGGTGGTAGAATAGATACTTGGTAGTACCGTCGCCGTGTGGTAGAACAGAAACTCTGTCCGTCCTCTCCTAGCCCACGTCTACAGTTGCTGCGCTAACGCAAGGGCTAGGAGGTATCACTTCTTTAGTGAATAAGAGTTCAAAGTTCATACCAAGTTGCCATACTTTAAGCTCATGCTATATTCTGGCTGGAAAAGTCGAAATTCATCCTTCCAGCGTGTAGGTCGTCACCTTCCCATTGAAATTCAATGCTAATTTCGTTAGGTTCTTGCTGAGGTTGGCTTAGTTCTGTAGGTGGTCTTTGTCCTTTCAACGTGGGGATAGTAAGTCCTCACGTCCTTGGAACAGGAAGTTACATTTTCGTCAAGTGGCTTACATAGGTTTGGGAGAGAGTGCCGTGTTTCATAGTTTACAACCAGTGTCTGTTCACATGGGCGGTGCCACTGAGTTGAGCATAGTTCACTCATGAAAACCAATTCTCTCATTTAGGAGCTAAAATTACATTTCATCTTTTCACAAATAGTTTCATATTTCAACATTTAAATTGCACAACAATTCCATGTGAAACTAGAATGTGTAGACTTTCCAAGATACAGTTTATGTCATCCTATCATCAGTAATAATGTCTCAGGCGCCAACTGTTCTGACATCATATACATTAAGTACCAACGGATATTTTCAACTGGTTGGATACCGAAATATGGTTCAGTTTCCCACCTTTTGATGTAACCAGATTCTCCATGTTAACAAAGGGATTTTCAATAGTCACATCGGTAGAGTAGAGAGAGGAAAAAGGGGAAAGGGATTTATGGGGGTCATAAACCTCCCCTATCAGGCCAACGTCATGACAACACACACACCAAATGCACACACAATACGCACACACACACACACACACAATATGCACGCACACAACACGCACACACACACACACACAATACGCACACACACAAAATACACACACACAATATACACACACACAAAACACACACCAAATGCACACACAATGCGCACACACAACACACCAGTAATTCTTCCACCGGCTACAAGTAGGCTACTTTAAATGGTTTCTTCCTTTGGGATGTTGTTTCACTATTTTTCCTGACAATTTAACATTGACTGAGTTATCCAGGATTCAGACATCATACTGTCACCAGTTTTCTCTGTCTTGCATTTCTTATGCAGATGTTGTGTGTGGCCTTGATGCGACTCCCCTAGAACTCTGAATGATCGCCATGGCCCATTCCTCAAGTGCACTACTGCTAATCTGCACTACGGGCCATACTACTGTGGAAGCGCCAACAAGCCAAGGACTTACCACTATTGTATATTTTGTTATGTTCATTTGCTTTTCATTTAAAAATTATTTGGTACCTTTTTAAAGAGACATTTATCCATATTTTGTAACATTATTCCGGTCTCAACCTCTTCCCTGGGTTAACAGTGTGAACTTCCACCAGATCTAAGAACCTGTATTTTATGGTAAGGCAGAGCTCCCCATGCTGATTTAAACCTGGATGGCATAGGATCGGCTACACTTACTTTCTCTACCGCCTCACATACACAAGGCCAAAATAAACTGCTTTATCAGATCCATTGGCTATTTGAAACAGGGTTAGGGGAAGGAAGGGGAGGTGTTGGATACTCACTGTCTGCGTTCAGCTCTAGCAGACCCCCCTGTAGCACAGCAACGCCCTTCCTGCCAGTGTGATTTCAATCTGAGGATGTTTGTTTGGATCCGTCTTCAGTGAATCTGAGGCCTGGAAGTGTCCAGTAGTCAGTGCTGTACAGAGGGGAACAACAGGCATATATACAGAGCCCTGTGCCAGTCTGACTAGGGTTCAACAACACAGACTGTCTGTGGCCAAGGCCTGCGGATAGAAGTGTTTGTCTAGCTCTCTTCATTCCTACTGTATGTATCGTGCTAGTTTGTCTGGAGCCTCTGTGAGGCAGTTTGTGGCATGCTTTCATCCATCCATCCGATTCTCCCTTATCTCTGGCCCTGGCAGAGAGCTAATCTGTCTGTTAGGAACTGGAGGGAGGCTACAAAGGCCTTAGAGCTGCTCAGAAGTGGCCTTTTGGCTTTCGCTGCATAGTAGGTGTTTAAGCTTGAATATACCACCAATATACCAGCCTCACATTTTTATTTTCATTAAATGTGTAAATTAAAGAAAAGGGTGACAATTTCAGCTGACCATTTTGGCATGCATCTGTGTGGTGTGCTGGTAAATCAGACAGAGACACAAGCCTCTTGGGCTAAGCTCTGGATCACCCAGTTTTATCCAGAGCTGAGACCCTAAATCTATCGTATCACAGCTCAGAGATGCTTACTGCTTGACTGTGTGTCACGGCAGCCAGGTAAGCCTGCAGAATAATACTACTTGGGTTTTATATAGCACTGGCTTTTCAGAGACCCAATGACACTTAAAGACGCTTAGGCACTAGGAATAAACAGGTCACCTGTTTTACAGTAACCATCTCAGCTAACAGGCCTACTACATTGGACCGTAACTTTTCCAGAGTGCGAGAGACACTCCCATTCATTAAGTGGCGTGGCTACGCAAGAGGCTTGCTATGTAAAAATGACCCTCTTGTTCTATTTTCAAGAATTCAACGCACCTGACAACACTGGACACAGTGGCTCGAGCTCTGCTCACGTGGAAAAAGTGACACATCCAGTGTAGCAGCTAAAAACCTACTGTATTCTTGACGCCCCAGTGTAACTCCCCAGTTAATGTCTGGGGTGAGTGTGATATCAGTATATGCCCCTAAAAATCTTTAAGGGAGGTTTTATCTTTGAGAAAGAAACATTAACAGCCAGGTCAGGGTTTTAATATATACATGTTTTATTGTCACATACACCAGATATTTTGGGGTGGCAGGTAGTCTAGTGGTTAGAGCGTTGGACCAGTACCCGAAAGGTTGCTAGATCAAATCCCTTAGCTGACAAGGAAGAAATCTGGCGTTCTGACCCTGAACAAGGCAGTTAACCCACCGTTCCTAGGCTGTCATTGTAAATAAGAATGTGTTCTTAACTGACTTGCCTAGATAAATAAAAAAGATAGGTGCAGTGAAATGTGTTGTTTTAAAGGGTCAGCCATAGTAGTACGGCACCCCTGAAGCAAATTTGGGTTAAATGCTCAAGTGCACATTGACAAATTTTTCAGCTTGTCGGCTCGGGTATTCAAACCAGCGACCTTTTGGTTACTTGTCGTTTAACCTTTGAGAAAGATACTTTAGCAGCCAGGTCAGGGTTTAACCTTTGAGAAGGATGTGTTAACAGGCAGGTCACGTAGCTAAATCACAAGATTACAAGTACATGTGGGAGGCCAATTAAGCGATAATGCCTTAATGTGATAAATTAGCTCATGTTTCCCTTACAGATCTGGGCCCGGTTTCCCAAAAGCATCTTAATGCTGAGTTAATCGTTAGAACCTTCAAGGAGCATCGTTAAATCTCAGAGCTGTTTCCAAAAACCATTGTTACTAAATCTGCACTTGAAAAGGCTTGTTATTTAATGACCACTATTCATCACTTTTTACCCAATCTCTGCTAAACACAAAATCAAACTGTTTATCTCTCTTTCTGTGACTGCCGATAAGTTCAGAACGAATGTGACTACAAATACAACGTTGCCATTGTCTTTGCGATTGTTACAAACAAGCGAAAGATATAAGATGCTTCAAATGAGAACCGAGATGACCGTATTAAAAGATAAATACAGTATAGGCTACATGCATGTATTTAAATGATATTGAAATCAATTTCTTGTTCATTCAAATGAGTTTGATTATTTATCTATTTGTAAGCTAAGTCTGTAATTTTAGCCTCAATATATTTCATTATGTGTATGCAATTATGTGCCAAATCTTGATTTAATGCATTATCTGTAAGCATTCAAATAAGCTGCCTCAAAACTTGTTGTCATAGGTGATATCTCATAGGAGCTGATCCACTGTCAGTATTGTGTGTTAATTCTTATGTTAAGGTAAGATTTGAAAGGGAGTACGCCAATCCGAGAGCAGTGCTGTCTTTCTTTCAATTCTATCAGTATCAACACATGCCTCAACGACACACTTAGCAAACGTTCTCTCTGTGTGGTTTCGGGAAAGCCCGAAGCCTCGTTCACATTACCCATAAGCACTCCATTAGGTTCCGCAGCATGTCATGCATTTTAATGGGGACGTCCACAATGGAGTGGAATCGCAACACCACCTTGCGGTTGAAGGCTTTGTTGTGAGACGGACACCGCATACTTAGAAATTTTACAAACTTTACATTGTCTTCAGTCCAGCCAGAGCCCTTCAAATAACAGGAAGTTATCAAACCACAGAAGAACATGAAAATTGAAAATATGTGGTTTTCAGTGATGGCTTTATGTTATGGCATAGCTAGCAACTTGTAAACAATTACCCATTCCTATAAATGAGTACTATTTTAATAGTAATGTTAAATAATACACATTGGCTGTTAAGCCAATTAAATCATATTATTTGCCTCCCGTTTAAGTTTATTGTGATGGTAATGACATTTGTTTTTTATGATAATTATTCGGTGGAGGTCGCTAGCTACAGTGGTATTTTCAACCTAGCCTAGATTTTAGCCAGATACAGTAGCTAGCTTGACTTGCTATAAAGTTAGAGAAACAAGTTGAGGAAAAAGTAACTAAACAAAACATGTTTTATTATCACCTGAAAAAATCTATTTATTTATCCTATCTTGAATGAAAAGGTAATCTTTTGCAATATTTCTCTGATGAGTAACAAGTGTTCCTCCATCTTGTGTTACAAACACTACACTTGTCCTTTCAGTTGCTGGGCAACACTCTGGGAAGACAGATTATCCATTACATTGACCAGATACTCTAGTTGACGCTCTAATAATAAAAAATAAATTTCTTCAAAAATTGAAGGCAGTCGGGAGGAGGCAAGAACAAGTGGGACCATTCTATCCAATGAGAGGGCAGATACACTTGTGAATAACAGGCACTAGCGACCACAGCCACAAAGTCAAAATTGTCTATATTGAAAAAATGTATGAAAACTAAATTTAGCTTTTTGGTTTTAATTTAAGGTTAAGGTTAGGCATAAGGTTAAAGTTAGGGTTAGGTTTAAAATCAGATTTTAAGAAGATAAATTGTAGGAATAAGCAGGGTTTATGGCTGCTGTGGTAACTAGTGATGACAGGGCAAACTCCGATATAAAGTGTTTTTTCTCAAAGTTGCCGGGATGTCACGTGTCCTACTTATATCAGTACACTCCTAACAACCTACTCATTACGAAACTTATATTCAATCAAAAAAGCCACACATAGCAAATAAGCCATAAAAAAATTAAATCATAACCAAATTCGACAGTCTCACTCCATACAGAAACTCCTGGCTTGGAGAGCCAGGGGCCCAACATTCACTGAAATTGCACTTTTGTCCCTCAGTTTTATTATTGGAATGTCATACAAAACAAGGTAATGGTGTGCTGTAGGACCATGCGGACGCCTCTGAGCGGTTGGGTAGGCTGTTTGGAGAGTTTACCTGACTTGATAAAAAAATAAAAATAATGTCCCCCCCACTTCTTAAACCAAAGTTGCGCCCCTGTGGTGAGCGAAAAAAAAGCCACCTTTTTATTTTATTTATTTCAAGTTTATTTAATCAGGTAGGCTAGTTGAGAACAAGTTCTCATTTACAACTGCGACCTGGCCAAGATAAAGCAAAGCAGTGCAACACAAACAACAACACAGAGTTACACATGGAGTAAACAAGCGTACACAAGCGTACACTATTAAATAACACAATAGAAAAAAAGAA
This sequence comes from Salvelinus namaycush, assembly GCF_016432855.1. Taxonomy (NCBI): domain Eukaryota; kingdom Metazoa; phylum Chordata; class Actinopteri; order Salmoniformes; family Salmonidae; genus Salvelinus; species Salvelinus namaycush. The sequence goes on along the minus strand of NC_052309.1, from coordinate 20,923,369 downwards.
AGTCTATATACAGTATGTGCAAATGGCGTGAGGAGGTAAGGCAAAAAATAGACCATAGTAGTGAAGTAATTACAATTTAGCAAATTAACACTGGAGTGATAGATGAGCAGATGGATGTGCAAGTAGAAATACTGGTGTGCAAAAGAGCAGAAAAGTAGATAAAAACAATATGGGGATGAGGTCGGTAGATTTGGTGGACTATTTACAGATGGGGTATGTAAAGCTGCAGTGATCGGTTAGCTGCTTGGATAGCTGATGTTTAAAGTTAGTGAGGGAAATATAAGTCTCCAACTTCAGCGATTTTTGCAATTCGTTCCAGTCATTGGCAGCAGAGAACTGAAAGGAAAGGCGGCCAAAGGAGGAATTGGCTTTGGGGATGACCAGTGAGATATACCTGCTGGAGCACGTGCTACGGGTTGGTGTTGTTATCGTGACCAGTGAGCTGAGATAAGGTGGAGCTTTACCTAGCATAGACTTACAGATGACCTGGAGCCAGTGGGTCTGGCGACGAATATGTAGCGAGGGCCAGCCGACTAGAGCATACAGGTCGCAGTGGTGGGTGGTATAAGGGGCTTTGGTGACAAAACGGATGGCACTGTGATGGACTGCATCCAGTTTGCTGAGTAGAGTATTGGAAGCTATTTTGTAAATGACATCGCCGAAGTCGAGGATCGGAAGGATAGTCAGTTTTACGAGGGTATGTTTGGCGGCGTGAGTGAAGGAGGCTTTGTTGCGAAACAGATTTAATTTTGGATTGGAGATGTTAATTATGCTGCGGGGGGTGTGGAGCTGTTGGCTGGGGTTGGGGTAGCCAGGAGGAAAGCATGGCCAGCCGTAGAGAAATGCATTTTGAAATTCTCGATTATTGTGGATTTATCGGTGGTGACAGTGTTACCTAGCCTCAGTGCAGTGGGCAGCTGGGAGGAGGTGCTCCTATTCTCCATGGACTTTACAGTATCCCAAAACCTTTTGGAGTTAGAGCTACAGGATGCAAATTTCTGTTGGAAAAAACTAGCCTTTGCTTTCCTGACTGACTACGTGTATTGGTTCCTGATTTACCTGAAAAGTTGCATATCGTGGGGGCTATTCGATGCTAGTGCAGTACGCCACAGGATGTTTTTGTGCTTGTCGAGGGCAGTCAGGTCTGGATTGAACCACGGGCTATATCTGTTCTTAGTTCTACATTTTTTGAAAGGGGCATGCTTATTTAAGATGGTGAGGAGATTACTTTTAAAGAACGACCAGGCATCCTCGACTGATGGGATTGAGGTCAATATCCTTCCAGGATACGATTAGAAAGGCCTATTCGCTGAAGTGTTTTAGGGAGCGTTGTGATGAGGGGTGGTCGTTTGACCACGGACCCATAGCGGATGCAGGAAATGAGGCAGTGATTGCTGAGATCCTGATTGAAAACAGCAGAGGTGTATTTGGAGGGCAAGTTGGTCAGGATAATATCTATGAGGGTGCCCATGTTTACAGATTTAGGGTTGTACCTGGTGGGTTCCTTGATATTTGTGTGAGATTGAGGGCATCTAGCTTAGATTGTAGGACTGCCGGGGTGTTAAGCATATCCCAGTTTAGGTCACCTAACGGAACGAACTCTGAAGATAGATGGGGGGCAATCAATTCACATATGGTGTCCAGGGCACAGCTGGGAGCTGAGGGGGGTCTATAAAAGGCGGCAACAGTGAGAGACTTATTTCTGGAGAGATTCATTTTTAAATTTAGAAGCTCCAACTGTTTGGGCATAGACCTGGAAAGTATGACAGAACTTTGCAGGCTATCTCTGGAGTAGATTGCAACTCCTCCCCCTTTGGCAGTTCTATCTTGATGGAAAATGTTTTAGAAGCCAGGATTCAGACACGGCAAGGACATCAGGGTTGGCAGAGTGTGCTAAAGCAGCGAGTAAAACAAACTTAGGGAGGAGGCTTCTAATGTTAACATGCATGAAACCAAGGCTTTTACGGTTGCAGAAGTCAACAAATGAGAGCGCCTGGGGACACGCAGGGCCTGGGTTAACCTCCTCATCACCGGATGAACAGAGGAGGAGTAGGATGAGGGTATGGCAAAATGCTATCAGAACTGGTCATCTAGTGCGTTGGGAACAGAATAAAAGGAGCAGATTTCTGGGTGTGGTAGAATAGATTCAGGGCGTAATGGGGAAAAAAAGGGGGAAAAAACTAGCTCCGAAGGGGAAAATTGTTTTTAAAAGGTTATCCAACTCCGAATTCCATGTCGGAAACTTAGGCCTTTTCTAGAACTCCGATTTTCCGACATGAAGATAACTGACATCATGATTTGACATTGTTTTTTCCCCCCAGAGTTCCCAGTTGTTTTGAACGTGGCATGAATTCCATCTCTATCAAGGAAACACCACGCAGACAGAACGTTCGCTACGTGCGTCGTTGGAATGTGTCAATACTGATAGGATTGAAAGAAAGTCAGCGCTGCTCTCCATAAAATTAGCCTACAAAATAGTCTACAATTAGCAAAATAGAACCCAATTGACTTAACATGAAATTGATTTTATTTAAATATATAGGCCCACAGTATGTAGCCTATACTATACTACTCATGTCAGGCTGTGTATGAAGGCGAAGTCAGGTGCAGGAGAGCAGAGTATGTTTAAATAAAGCGCACTTTATTATAGTTCCAAAACGGGAGCACAACAAAAACAAACGCGCTCAAAAAAACTGGAACAATAAAGTAAAGCGCTTAACAACCACAACATAACATGAAAATAATTACACACAAAACATGATGGGAAACAGAGGGTTAAATACAAGTAGATTGATTGGGGAAATGAAAACCAGGTGTGTATGAAAACAAGACATGGATATATGAAAAATGGAGCGGCGATGGCTAGAAAGCCGGTGACGTCGATCGCCGAACGCCGCCCGAACAAGGAGAGGAGCCGACTTCGGCAGAAGTTGTGACAACTCAGCAAATTGGATGCAGTATATCACAGTGCCATCCGTTTTGTCACCAAAGCCCCATATACTACCCACCACTGCGACCTGTACACTCTCGTTGGCTGGCCCTCGCTTCATTTTCGTCGCCAAACTTACTGGCTCCAGGTCATCTATAAGTCTTTGCTAGGTAAAGCCCTGCCTTATCTCAGCTCACGGGTCACCATAGCAGCACCCACCCGTAGCACGCGCTCCAGCAGGTATATTTCACTGGTCACTCCCAAAGCCAATTCCTCCTTTGGCTGCCTTTCCTTCCAGTTCTCTGCTGCCAATGACTGGAACGAATTGCAAAAATCACTGAAGCTGGAGACTCATATCTCCCTCACTAACTTTAAGCATCAGCTGTCAGATGCAGACTAATCCTTTTTATAATATTTTCCACTAGATCTTTCTTGAATACTGTAAGTTCCTCCATTTATTTTTGTTTATCCTCTAACTTGTTCTGAGCCTCTATGGTACAGTTTTATTGCTATTTATTTTATTGCTATTTATCTGTTCTATTAGACCTTCTATTTCCTTTGTTAGTATGCTCTTTTGACCTAAATTGCTTTTGTTTTAGAGATTACTGAATTGCATGGCCTCTAAAGGCACATTTAAAAGTATCCCATACAATAACATAGGTACAGCAAATCCACTTATGTTGGAAAAATGCAGTTATAAATTCCTCTGTCTAGTTAAAAACAAGTTATCATCCAATAGGCTTTGATTACATTTCCAATATCCTCGCCCACATGGAAATTCAGTAAGAGCAATCTATATGCCAATTATCTGATGGTGCGACCGCATTCAATCAAATCAAATCAAATGTATTTATATAGCCCTTCATACATCAGCTGATATCTCAAAGTGCTGTACAGAAACACAGATCATCCCCTATCAACACTTTTTAAAACTTTTGGTGTCAATGAGAACTATATACGAAAGAAGTAAAGACGACTAGATTGATTGAGCCTCCGCCATGTATATTCCACTAGGTCAGGATATTTAAGCCTCCATATATCCACTAGTTCCAATATATCCATGATATTCATGATTTCCTTAAGAGCATGAGGGTGATAGTTTGTAGTGTGATTTCCTTAACGGTCCTTTGATGTATTTAAAACAGTATTATAATCTCCCACCATAATAATAGAGTATTGTATTGCTTGTAGGGTTGATCATTTATTATATATATTTTCAAAGAAGCATGGGTCATCATTATTTGGTCCGTAAAGGTTAATAAGACATATCTGTTTATGGTCCAATACCATATTTAAAGTCATCCATCTACCTTGCAGATCTGTTTGGACAATTTACACATTCGGATCAAAATTACTGTTAATTAATATCATCACCCCTTTTGAGTTTCTTTGCCCATGGGAGAAGTATATTTTACCCCCCGATTCCTTTTTCCACACAACTTCATCAATAAATTGTTGAATGTATACAATAGATATTATTAAATATTGTTCTTCTTTTCTCATTATCTGCTAAGCCATAACTGGCTATACTTATTTCAGCATTTACCATAATGATATACAAGTTTCAAGTCTATTTACCATAATATATGTTCGTATATTTACTATTAAAAAGTACCATAGTGATTGAGTGACTAAGTAACCCTTTAGCAGTCGCTAAAGCCCCTCCCAATTCCAAATAAAGACGGTTTTGGTAAAAGGCTTGGAAATTTAAAGATGCTCTTACGAAGGTTCTGACTATGACCTTAGTCTTGAGATGCTTTTGGGAAACTGGGCCCAGGTAGATCACAGTTGTACAGTATATAAAATCCAGTCTGCCCCTGGGAGAACATAAACCACTTACTTAAAGTGAAACTTCACTGCTAGACACTTTCTGGGGTGTTTTTCCAGTCTTCCTACATAATTATCAGTGATGAAAGGTGTTTCAGACATAATTATGCACCATAGTGGTATTTTTTTTTCTGCGACGGGAGAGTTCAACCAATGACGTAATTGGTTGATTGAGCCTGCTGTCTGATCTAAACATGAATGGAGTAATGTTTTATAGCAATTATTGTGGCATTTGTGTTTTGCAGATTGCAAGATCACGCTAGCAGTGAATTGAAATGGTTGTCCTTGTTCAATAGAGCCATTGGACTTGTCTCAACGATGTTCATGTCAGCTACGACAATGCAGAATATGTAGGTTGAGTCATTTTCTCTGTCTTTGGAAAGACTACAGTCTGACGGGAGCCCTACTTCCTTGTACCCACCATCGATGGCAGGCTTTTCAAAATGGGGCCGGTACTAGTTTCTACAGGTTCACGGGTAGCTATGTTACTGTGCACTATCTGAGATGGCTAGTGAAATAATTACAAATGGCTGCTTCTGATTATTCCTCTTCCAAGAAGAGCTGGACTACAAACATGTTTTGATGTTCGTTTACAAACAAACACATGACAAACAAGTAAGTTGTTTTGCATTTGGTAGCTAGCTAGCAATATAGCTAAGCTCTCTTTTCACACAAGGGAGTGTTCAGTACAGTAACATTTTGTGATCGATTCGGTCACAACAGGGCTTGCTAGTACCGCTACAAGTTAAGCTAGATAGCTTTGTTGCTATACCCTAAATGTACTGTAGCCGAATATTATAGCTAGCTAACGTTAGCTAGCTATCCTCAGGGCATCTCATTAGGACTAGGAGCAAAACTGGAGAAATGTGTTGATGATGATGACAAAGAGTAAAGGAATTACTTTGGCTTTGTGACTAATCTTTGAGTAACTATACCTGTGTGTTGTAGCTAGCTAACGTGTGTCTGTGAGATGTGTAAAATCCTGCATCGTGCTGCTACAGTAGGAATACAGACTGTACACAATGCATTTTTTTCATTCTCTTACAGACAATACCGCATGGTGGCCTACAGATTGTTTTGGGAGGTTGTTGTACATGTCGAGAAGCTAGGCACAGGACACTGAATCCCCTTGCCAGCGTGTGTTGTTGGGACCACTTGAGCAACTCAAGAGGAAATGTGAAAGGTCTATAACAACGATCTCCCCATGTATCAAAGTGACTCCAAACACCTCATTGCATCCCCCAAACACACCTTATGCAAGTATTCCCTTTGTAGAACTTTAGTATTTACAGGCATTAAAAGTATATTTTTCTGCTACTATATATATTCCTCTTCCGAGTCAGATGATGTTGAGTTTTTGAGTTTATTCCCGTCTGAAAGCTTTCATCCAATGGGTCTACAGGATCTGTACTACTAAAGCTGGTGTCATGTTCATCATCAGAAGCAGCAGGATTAGTCTGTAGGTCATACACTATTAAGTGATTAGCCAACATTTACTAATTTGTCCCCATCAATACACACTCAAACACGGTACTATATCCACCATGATGACTAACCTTCATACACACGCAATACCCACCCACAACAGACACCAGTCAGTTACCCACACAAACCCATCCTTACTAATAACTGCTATTCTCCAATTTAGACTTCATGCCTTGCATAAACAATCAACTAAGCCTTCATAATACAGAGAACTACAGTATAAGTTCTAGCCTACTTATAAACACACCAACTACGACAAGAAATCACATTGCGAGATAGCAGCTGGCTAATGGCTTTGATTTGCTTTGGAATGTCTAGCTAGCGTATTATGAAAGCTAGCTAGATTTTGGATTAGATAAAAAAAGAAATGTAATTCGCTAGATAGTTAGCTAGCTAAGTTAATTGTGTTACCTCTGCCCTACTTCTTAGTAAGGTAACTGATGAAAGTGTTACCCCAGCAGCTTGTACTTGCTTGTAGTTTGTACATCCAGGTACTGAGCACCACACCATAACTAAACTTTTGTTGTCGACACAAAAATAAAAATAAGTAGTTATTCGCAAGCCGATGTTCTATGAACGAGTGGCAGGTCCATCGAGTAACGTTAGCTACCTGTTGACATCCATTCTCAAATGGATCGACTTTAACAGCGGTGGTACCACGTTCTGAAATTGCTATGCGTTCTGAACATTGTGGTTCGCTTACAACTAGGACATGTAGATGTCCCTTTTCCAGTGAGACGCAGAAATGCTTGTATTTGCGTGTAGCGAGGAAATTCTCGATTTTTATGACACATATATGTTAATAACATATTAATGGACATGTACAGTGAAAGAGAGCAGCGGTGAAATTTCCCTTTAAGCTCTTCATTGTTTCTCTGTATTGCACACTTACCTCTTCAAACCTGTCCAGCGGTAACTCTGCCTCTTTATCTTAATTGAAGCTTCTTTACGACTTTAGTTTTTGTTTTATTTGTAGAGGAGATCTTGGACTTAACATAATGGGTTTTACCCAGCTAAAGAGAGCTTAGCTACAAACAAGGATGACCAGAGCACTTTGTCGTCTCTCTTCATCCAAATAATCATATTTTGCTGCCCTGATCCCTTGTAGCAGTCTGTCATTCATCAAGGCAATGCATCCAATCCCTGCTATTCTGTATTTATCAAAGTAAACACTTGTGGCTCTATTTTCGGCTGGTGCACGTTAGTTTGCAATTTTCCAACTGGAGCACAAGCCTTTTCCACCCCTTACGAAAGGTTTGGCTATTTACCAGGGCCTGGTTTCCCGATATCGATGGAAGTTAAACTTAGGAGTGTTTTTTTCTACAACAGCCGAAGATGTAACATGCTCTCGGGTCAGCTTTCTCCATTAAAATCTTACCTTAACATTAGAATTATTCCACAATACTGACGACGAATCAGCTCCTAGACAGATATTATCACCACTGATTATTATTTGAACCTGCTGGTCATCTATGAACGTTAGAACATCTTGAAGAACAATCTGGTCTTAAATGGCCATGTAATCTTATAATCTCCACCCGGCACAGCCAGTAGAGGACTGGCCACCCCTCAGAACCTAGTTCCTCTCCAGGTTTCTTCCTAGGTTCCTGACTTTTTAGAGAGTTTTTCCTAGCCACCGTGCTTCTACATCTGCATTGTTGCAGCAGGGTTTTAGGCTGGGTTTCTGTATAGCACTTTGTAACATCTGCTGATGTAAAAATGGCTTCATAAATACATTTGATTGATTGATATGGCATCAAATATGGAGGCAGTTTATTCTAATGCTTACCCTACAATAATGCACTAAATCAAGATTTGGCACATCATTGCGCACCTGTTAGGCTACACATCATGAAATGCATGTACTGTATATTCAGACAAAATACAGACAGTAGCCTACAAGTAGCGAAATATAACTAAATTGATTCATCATTAAATGTATTTCAATATGATTGAAATATGCCTACTGTATTTATATTTTAATGCAGTCATCTAATTTTTAATTTGAAGCATCTTTTTATACGTCGCTGGTTTGTAACATTTGCAAAGACATTGGCAACTTTACATTTTTAGTCAACTTTGTTCTGAAGTTATCGGTGGTAACAGAGTGGTGTATAAACCATGTGGTAATTCAACAGAAATTCAACAGCTCAGACACAAGAGGTATGTGGCAGGGTCTACAGTCAATCACGGATTACAAAAAGAAAACCAGCCACGTCGCGGACCAGGATGTCTTGCTCCCAGACAGACTAAATAACTTTTTTGCTCGCTTTGAGGACAATACAGTGCCACTGACACGGCCCGATACCAAAACCTGCGGGCTCTCCTTCACTGCAGCCGAGGTGAGTAAAACATTTAAACATGTTAACCCTCGCAAGGCTGCAGGCCCAGACGGCATTCCCAGCCGCGTCCTCAGAGCATGCGCAGACCAGATGGCTGGTGTGTTTACGGACATATTCAATCAATCCTTATCCCAGTCTGCTGTTCCCACATGCTTCAAGAGGGACACCATTGTTCCTGTTCCCGAGAAAGCTAAGGTAACTGAGCTAAACGACTACCGCCTTGTAGCACTCACTTCCGTCATCATGAAGTGCTTTGAGAGACTAGTCAAGGACCATATCACCTCCACCCTACCTGACACCCTAGACCCACTCCAATTTGCTTACCGACCCAATAGGTCCACAGATGACGCAATCGCAACCACACTGCACACTGCCCTAACCCATCTGGACAAGAGGAATACCTATGTGAGAATGCTGTTCATCGACTACAGCTCAGCATTTAACAACATAGTACCCTCCAAACTCGTCATCAAGCTCGAGACCCTGGGTCTCGACCCCGCCCTGTGCAACTGGGTACTGGACTTCCTGACGGGCCGCCCCCAGGTGGTGATGGTAGGTAACAACATCCCCACCCCGCTGATCCTCAACACTGGGGCCCCACAAGGGTGCGTTCTGAGCCCTCTCCTGTACTCCCTGTTCACCCACGACTGCGTGGCCATGCACACCTCCAACTCAATCATCAAGTTTGCGGACGACACTACAGTGGTAGGCTTGACTACCAACAACGACGAGACGGCCTACAGGGAGGAATTGAGGGCCCTCGGAGTGTGGTGTCAGGAAAATAACCTCACACTCAACGTCAACAAAACAAAGGAGTTGATTGTGGACTTCAGGAAACAGCAGAGGGAGCACCCCCCTATCCACATCGATGGGACAGTAGTGGAGAGGGTAGTAAGTTTTAAGTTCCTCGGCGTACACATCACGGACAAACTGAATTGGTCCACGCACACAGACAGCGTTGTGAAGAAGGCGCAGCAGCGCCTCTTCAACCTCAGGATGCTGAAGAAATTCGGCTTGTCACCAAAAGCACTCACAAACTTCTACAGATGCACAATCGAGAGCATCCTGTCGGGCTGTATCACCGCCTGGTACGGCAACTGCTCCGCCCACAACCGTAAGGCTCTCCAGAGGGTAGTGAGGTCTGCACAACGCATCACCGGGGGCAAACTACCTGCCCTCCAGGACACCTACACCACCCGATGTCACAGGAAGGCCATAAAGATCATCAAGGACAACAACCACCCGAGCCACTGCCTGTTCACCCCGCTATCATCCAGAAGGCGAGGTCAGTACAGGTGCATCAAAGCAGGGACCGAGAGACTGAAAAACAGCTTCTATCTCAAGGTCATCAGACTGTTAAACAGCCACCACTAACATTTAGCGGCCGCTGCCAACATACTGACTCAACTCCAGCCACTTTAATAATGGGAATTGATGGAAATTATGTAAAAATGTACCACTAGCCACTTTAAACAATGACACTTAATATAATGTTTACATACCCTACATTACTCATCTCATATGTATATGTATATACTGTACTCTATATCATCTACTGCATCTTGCCATCTTTATGTAATACATGTATCACTAGCCACTTTAAACTATGCCACTTTGTTTATATACCCTACATTACTCATCTCATATGTATATACTGTACTCTATACCATCTACTGCATCTTGCCTATGCCGTTCTGTACCATCACTCATTCATATATCTTTATGTACATATTCTTTATCCCTTTACACTTATGTGTGTATAAGGTAGTAGTTGTGGAATTGTTAGGTTAGATTACTCGTTGGTTATTACTGCATTGTCGGAACTAGAAGCACAAGCATTTCGCTACACTCGCATTAACATCTGCTAACCATGTGTATGTGACAAATAAAATTTGATTTGATTTGATTTGGTTCTAAATTTCGTGGAGATCTTCTGTGTATAAAGGGAGGGCAAAAAAGTATCTAACGACGCACTTATCTGTTCTACGAGTGGTCTGAGGTAAGCGATAGATGACGAGAGTTTTTAAGTGCAACATTAATAACAATGTTTTTTTAATTTGACGACGCTCCTACAAAAGGTTCTAGCGATGAACTTAGCTTAAGATGCTTTTTGGAAACCAGGCCTTGTCTAGCCTCTTAAGGATCAGACCCTTTAAAAAATGTATCCTTGAATCAAGGATATGCATATTCTTGATACCATTTGAAAGGAAGTTTGTGGAAATGTGAAATTAATGTAGGAGAATATAACACATTACATCTGGTAAAAGATAATACAAACCAAAAAATATGCGTTTTATATACATTTTTTTAAATGCAAGAGAAAGGCCATAATCTCATCAGACCACATGACCTTCTCCCATTCCTCCTCTGGATCATCCAGATGGTCATTGGAAAACTTCAGACGGGCCTGGACATGCGCTGGCTTGAGCAGGGGGACCTTGCGTGCGTTGCAGGATTTTAATCCATGACGGCGTAGTGTGTTACTAATGGTTTTCTTTGAGACTGTGGTCCCAGCTCTCTTCAGGTCATTGACCAGGTCCTGCCGTGTAGTTCTGGGCTGATTCCTCACCTTCCTCATGATCATTGATGCCCCACGAGGTGAGATCTTGCATGGAGCCCCAGACCGAGGGTGATTGACCGTCATCTTGAACTTCTTCCATTTTCTAATAATTGCGCCAACAGTTGTTGCCTTCTCACCAAGCTGCTTGCCTATTGTCCTGTAGCCCATCCCAGCCTTGTGCAGGTCTACAATTTTATCCCTGATGTCCTTACACAGCTCTCTGGTCTTGGCCATTGTGGAGAGGTTGGAGTCTATTTGATTGAGTGTGTGGACAGGTGTCTTTTATACAGGTAACGAGTTCAAACAGGTGCAGTTAATACAGGTAATGAGTGAAGAACAGGAGGGCTTGAGAGCCGGAATACTTACTGGTTGGTAGGTGATCAAATACTTATGTCATGCAATAAAATGCAAATGAATTACTTAAAAATCATACAATGTGATTTTCTGGATTTTTTTATTTATTTTTTAGATTCCGTCTCTCACAGTTGAAGTGTACCTATGATAAAAATTACAGACCTCTACATGCTTTGTAAGTAGGAAAACCGGCAAAATCGGCAGTGTATCAAATACTTGTTCTCCCCTCTGTACATATAAGACAGTACACAACTTTAAGCAACCACATATTTAGCCATGGAGCACGTTTTGGTTGCCCAGTGAGTGGTCAAGCCTGTTTATTCATAAAAACCCAGCTCTTCCGTGGCCACCGCCATCTACTGCATCAATAATTATGGTTGTGAAAATAGCTAAAATATTTAGACACACCACTGAACCTGTACCACCAGCACTAAGATTTACCATTGTGTTAGGTTTGTTAAAATAGAGCCTTTAATCTGTATTGACCATAGGCCAAGAGGTGAGCTGCAAGTGGCCAGATGGATACCTTTCAGGTGGATTTGAAGACATTTGTTATCTGCAGATTTACAGTCGCTTTTCAGAGTTAATCCTGAGATTTCCCCCACCCAGCTCCCCCTCGAAGCATATAATATGTACATCTACAAAGACATCGTTCCACCAAGCTGTTTACTTCCCTTAAGTTAATGTAAATGTGGCTCACTGGCTTTCTGCCCAGGTTCCTGTGATGGGGAGAGTGGGATAAATTGGACACCTATCCACAGGACAGGTACTAAGATCCATTCTGATTTAAAGGAGCCAAAGACATACTATATTAACCCGGTTTGAGAATGGCATAAAACCTTTCAAATGAAGTTGATCTGATTGGATGTATTTAATCAAATTGGTCAAGGAATTTACCAAATGACACAGTTTAAATCATTAATTGGTTAATTCATTTATTAATTGGTTTAATTTATTAGACAGTCATTTAAAAGAACACAGCCACACACAAATGCAATGGCATGCTGGTAGAATCTGCATGGGCCATATGGATAAAGATGCGTTGACTCTGTTTAGAGAATTGTCTACAGTCGAGAACTGCATTGACAGACGCACATCAGCGCACGCACGCACGCACGCACGCACGCACGCACGCACGCACGCACGCACGCACGCACGCACGCACGCACGCACGCACACACACACACACACACACACACACACACACACACACACACCATTAAGCACAGCATGCCATTGGCTCAAGTACACACAATTTCTCCATGACTGACTTTAATATGAGCAGCTAAAGTAGAATGTGATGATGAAGTAAATCATAGACCATACACATCCATCAAAGAGCACAACCACAGACTGTAATGTAAACCTCCTTATTAATGTCTTTACTGACAGTATGCCGTGGATTTGCTCTAACGCTGCATTTTTACCCCTTGAATGCTGCACCTAGATCACAGTATTATATGTTCTCTAATTACAGACTAACATTACATGCATTAATTTGTCAAATATCAGGTCTGGCTACATCAATTAGCTGTTGTTTGTGACTTGGAATGTCTTCTGGTGTGGTGTAGTACAAGTGAATGTTGGCACCTGAGTCCAGAGGTGGAGCTCAGTCTCTTCCCTTCCCTGGGATGAGCATCACACTGAAAGGGTCGGGAACAGCAGGGCAGGCGGTAGAGCACAACCTGAGGTTAGCACCTACAGAGAATGGCGAGGGCATAGAGAGTCAGGGGAAACATGGATGAGGAAGTGGAGGGGAGGGAGGTGGCTACAAGTGAACATGACCTTTGTCTGCTTGACTGGTTTCCGTCTGAGGGTAATGTTCTCATGATGTTTATGGTACTGGAGCAGATAGTGGGGCCAAATCCTATCTGGCCAGTCAGCTGTGAGCCTCATCAGAATGAGACTATGGAACACAAGCTCAAAGTGTAGCAGCTGTTTGGATGGAAGTATACTGTCTTCTACAAGAGTGTTCAAGGACACCATGATTGATGACTTACTTGGGGCCTCTGCCTCTGTTCCCCAGCTTGACAAACCATGTTGCGGTGGGGTGGGGTGAGGTGGGTGTGGGGGCTTAGCTGCCCCAGCCTGAGTAGCCATGGTGGAGTGAAGTGAGGTGGGGTGAGGTGTGTGTGGGGGGGGGGCGCTAGCCCCTTTTCCCTCATTACTCACCCTTATCATCTCTCAGGTGCTCCAGTGAAGTTGACAGTTGACCAAGCCGCGGGGCTGGAAGGGCTATGGACCTAATGAGCTCTCCTTTGACACAATGCCTTTGGACAGCAATCCCAGGTTGTCTCTGGGAAGGCAGACTGCCCCCCCTTTTGGGGCGTCTTTGTTGCACATACAGTAAATATAGAATTTAAAGTTTCACCGTTACTGGAGAACATGCCAATTTATGCTAGATATTTTATAAAAACATCTGATCCAGAATTGTTTTACTTTGGTGGGTCCTGGAGTAAAGTGTGTGTGCCTGTGTGTGTTGGTGTGTGTCTTGGTGTGTGTGTGCGTAAGACCAGTGGGCCTCAGAGTGGAGGCTTCCTCTCCAGCGGTTGCCCAGCAACTCTCTCCACAGGCCTCTGTGCTGTCTGTTGCCAGTATCTGTCTGCATTGCTCTTTAGACTGCAGTTCTGCTTACAGAATCCCAGTGTTGCACCAGCACATCCACATGCAGGGCAGCTTTTCACTGTCACGCAACCAACATCAAGGTTCGGTGGCAGGCTATTGTGGGGCAAGCTTTTTCTTATGGAGAACACATGTCCATTAATGATAGACATAGAGCATGAGTGGTTCTGCGGTTCATGGTACAGAGGGAATGATTACAGAGGACGGGGGAGGGCGCCTGTGACCTTAGCTTTGCTTTTGATCATGTAATTCACCAAGGTGGCGCTGAGGAACTCCAGAGCCAGCCCTGGCAGAGGGTTACACTGAGCCGTTCCCACAGATGGCAGGGAAATGGAGCGGTGTGGGTCTTTGAGGTGTAGCACTGGACTTTTCTTGGCATGGCCAGAGTTTTGTCAGCACAGTGCCAACCGACACCTGGCAGAACTGCGGAGGAGTGATAATCAGGGGCAGTAGGTTTAAACCAACATAGGATGATCAACCTCTGCCAAAAACACTATCTAATGTACTGACTGCAGCTAGAATGGTGAAATATATGTCATATAGTACCACAAGTAAGTATTTATCTGTCAAAGGTAACTACTTCTAGGCTGGGTACCAGTCTATTTTCTTAATCCACTAGGCCTACCTCATGCTTGGCAATGACAAGGAGTGGCAAGGAGAGGAATGTTAACTAAAGAAACAGTTACTCAGACTAAACTACCTCCTCATCCTGACCAAAAACGTTAGTATTCAGCACCCATTAAAGACACAATCTCTGTTTGTGATGTGGTCAAGTACAGCTCGTATAATACATGAATGGTACTGCTCAGGGTCAGGATGATTCCATCTGGCAATTCATCTGGACTCCTCCTCCCTCTTAAATGAGCCTGGCACATCATTCTTGTTTCTCCCACATTTATGACCAAAGATATTGAGGCATTACTTGTGAATCCTGTATCTTCATGTCTGGCACTTATTTAGCTTTTCAAAGGCACATGTTGTTGGCCTTAACAGTAGTATTCCGAGGGCCACATAACTGTAAAATGTGGGATCGTTCCTTTGACTCTATACTGGAGAAGTCAAGCCGCGATGACAGACACTATATGCTCATATTAGAAACAAGGCCATAAAGCACATAAATGGAGCTACCTTTAATGAACTCCCTCTGAATCACATCAGCTTTTTCACCCTGTCTGTGTATGTAGCCATAAGGCATGAGGGCCTGGATCTTTGTAAAACCTAAGTGCTTTTTAATGGTAGCTCACATTTGGCTGCCCTATAGGCATCTGATATATCATCAGTAGCAGTGTGTGGGTAAAATCACAGAGGAAGCCAAGCCAGTAAAAAAGCCATGTTACAACCTATGTTCTAATTGTCACATGCGCCGAATAGAACAGGTGTAGGTAGACCTTACCGTGAAATGCTTACTTACAAGCCCTACAAAAATACTAAATAAACAAAAGTTTTTAACAAAGTAACACAATAAAATAACAATAATGAGGCTATATACAGGGAGTAATGGTACCGAGTCAATGTGTGGGTGTACCGGTTAGTTGAGGTAATCTAGGTAATATGTACATATAGGTAGGGGTAAAGTGACTATGCATAGATAATAAACAGCAGGGGGGGGGGGGGGTCAACGCAAAATAGTCCAGTTAGCCATTTGATTAGCTGTTAAGCAGCCTTATGCCCTATGGCTTGCGGGTAGAAGCTGTTAATGAGCCTTTTTGAATATCAGGTGGTGATACAATGAGTCAGGATGCTCTCGAACGTGCAGCTGTAGAACTTTTTGAGGATCTGAGGATCGTGCTCTCTTCACGACTGTCTTGGTATGTTTGGGGCATGATACTTTGTTGGTGATGTGGACACCAAGAACTTGAAGCTCTCTACCTTTTCCAATACTGCCCCGTCGATGTGAATGGGGGTGTGCTTGGCCCTCCTTTTCCTGTAGTCCACGATCAGCTCCTTTGTCTTGATCACGTTGAGGGAGAGGTTGTTGTTTTCCTGGCTCCACAATGCTAGGTCTCTGACCTCCTCCCTGTAGGCTGTCTCATCGTTGTCAGTGAGCAGGCCTACCACCATTGTGTCGTCGGCAAACTTAATGATGGTGTTGAAGTCATGCTTGGCCACGCAGTCGTGAGTGAACAGGGAGTACAGGAGGGGACAAAGCACGCACCCCTGATGGGTCCCTGTGTTGAGGATCAGCATGGCAGATACCTGTTGCCTACCCTTACCACTTGGGTGCATCCCATCAGGAATTCCAGGATCCCGTTGCAGAGGGAGGTATTTAGTCCCAGGGTCCTTAGCTTAGTGATGAGCTTTGAGGGCACTGTGGTGTTGAACACTGAGCTGTAGTCGATGATTAGCATTCTCACATAAGTGTTCCTTTTGTCCAGTGGGAAAGGGCAGTGTGGAGTGCAATAGAGATTGCATCGACTGTGGATCTGTTGGCGCGTTACGCAAATTGGAGTGGGTCTAGAGTTTCTGGGATAATTAGTGTTATTGGGCACAGGGACTATGGTGGTCTGCTTGAAACATGTTGGTATTACAGACTCAGACAGGGAGAGGTTGAAAATGTCAGTAAAGCCACTTGCCAGTTGGTCAGCGCATGCTCGGAGTACACGTCTTGGTAATCCGTCTGGCCCGGGGCCTTGTGAATGTTGACCTGTTTAAAGGTCTTACTCACATCGGTTGCGGAGAGCGTGATCACACAGTCGTCCAGAAAAGCTGATGCTCTCATGCATGTTTCAGTGTTACTTGCCTCGAAGCGAGCATAGAAGTTATTTAGCTTGTATCACTGGGCATCTCTCCGCGGTGCTTCCCTTTGTAGTCTGTAATAGTTTGCAAGCCCTGCCACATCCGACGAGCGTCGGAGCCAGTGTAGAACGATTCGATCTTATTCCTGTATTGACGCTTTGCCTGTTAGATGGTTCGTCAGAGGGCATAGCGGGATTTCTTATAAGCTTCCGGGTTAGAGTCCCGCTCCTTGAAAGCGGCAGCTCTACCCTTTAGCTCAGTGCAAATGTTGCCTGTAATCCATGGCTTCTGGTTGGGGTATGTACAGTCACTGTGGGGACGACGTCCTCAATGCACTTGTTGATGAAGCCAGTGACTGATGTGGTGTACTCCTCAATGCCATCGGAAGAATCCCGGAACATACTCCAGTCTGTGCTAGCAAAACAGTCCTGTAGTTTAGCATCTGCTTCATCTGACCACTTTTTTATAGACCTAGTCACTGGTGCTTCCTGCTTGAAAGTTATTGTTTTTGACAGTTTACTAAATAAACAACTACTGATTTAGAACCACAGAGTTACCACAAGTCAGCACAAAGACAACAGGAGCACTGCCTTAAGCTATTCCAGCACCATTTAAACTTAAACATCAATCAACAAGTCTATATATGCTTAGTTTAATACACTGAAAACAAACTTAAATATACCAAAAACAATTTAGTGATTTAGTCCAATCAATGTTGCTAAATATCATGTAGCTCTCCATTGTACTGATTTCAGTTTTTGTTGTCATAGGCTACCTAGCTAAAATGCTGTCGAGCCAAACTTCCTGGCATGGGCAACAATGAACCAGCTAAGTTAGCTAGCTAGCTAGTTAACGTGAGCCTACTAAGATACATCTAGGCTACATATGGAACTTCAATCATCTCAGGCCAGTGGCACAACATATTAATTTATGGTTAGATCAAAATCACCATCATAATCTTTGGCCTGTACAGAGAATTAAGTCAAAACCACAAGTTCAAATCCATGGCTTAGGAAAGGGCCGATTTAGCAATCTAGCTACTGCAGGACATCAACAGAAGTGGAACAGAAACAGACACCATTTTCTGAAAATTATGTTTTGCTTAGGAAATTATTTGATTAGTTTGAAGCCAAATCCAAACTGGCCTCCTTTGGGGGAGCATTTTGCTGCACCAGCACAACCCACAGTTGAGCTCAGCTCAAAGCTGATTATTATTATTTTTTTAATCAAGGGAGGTCAAACGCTTGCTGACATCAATCAATCATATGCTACGGCGGCAACATGTTATACTCCTTTGGTACTGAGACAGAGGGGCGCTGCTTCCCTCGCTCAGATGATTTCGCTAGTGAGATTTACCCACTTGTCATTTTCTGGAAAATTATGAAAACAGAGAGAGACAAAATATAAATTATTTTATCATTTGTATTTATTTTATTGGTCAAATATTTGGGAAAGCCTGACTTCCCTTGGCATCCATGAATACACGTCACTGCATTTCATCCCATGTTCCTGTTTTGAGTATACTCTTTACAGCTTCCTCTTTATATCACTTTTAAATATGATGATCATTTATCCACAGATCTCTAGAAGTCCGGAAGAATAGTGGGTCCATAACTGCCGCCTGTCTGCATGATGGAGCAAAACAATCAAATCAAATCAAATGTTATTGGTCACATACACATGGTTAGCAGATGTTAATGCGAGTGTAGCGAAATGCTTGTGCTTCTAGTTCCGACAGTGCAGTAATATCTAACAAGTCATCTAACAATTCCCCAACAACTACTTAATACACACAAATCTAAAGGTGAGAATGAGAATATGTACATATAAGTATATGGATGAGCGATGGCCGAGCGGCATAGGCAAGGTGCAATAGCTGGTATAAAATACGGTATATACATGTGATATGAGTAATGTAAGATATGTAAACATTATTAAATTGCCATTATTTAAAGTGGCATTGTTTAAAGTGACTAGGGATCCATTTATTAAAGTGGCCAGTGATTGGGTCTCAATGTAGGCAGCAGCCTCTCTGAGTTAGTGATTGCTCTAGTACAGGCTACAAGATCGGGCTGTTAAAATGCTACAAATACACATAGTAGGCTATAATTAAGATAAATTAATCATAGTTCAAATGAGCTGTAGGCCTATAGTTCTTGCTCTTTTCCCTCCGTGTAAGTGGATCTTCGTGCAGGTCGACTGTGGGTTTCTGTGTTTAGGTTATCTCTGTATGGAGATCTGATTCCAGTCGAGTGCGCTACTGAGGTTTAGCCTACACTATAGCCTTCCTGATGGGCCTACTCTCACCCAGCACCTGCCGCTCCTGAGTGGAGAGTGGGTTAGCCAAGTCCGAGATAAAAGAGCGCAAACACCAGCCAGCACAACACAACACTTTTGTAGACAGCCTGAGCTGAAACTGTATGAATATTCTCAGGCTGACAAAAAAATATTAGAGACAGGTTTGTTTTCCTTGTAGGCACTTTTTCATTGTCTACAGGACCAAACATTCCATGCAGATCGCATACATGAAAGAATATAACTATGTTTAATATCAGTAGAGCAAATTAATCTGCATTTATTTCAGAACTAAAATCCCAAGTGAAGACATGAGCATGCATGGGTCTCATGGGTATCAGGATTAGGTTTGTGCATGGGTCAGAATACCGCTGTGAATCTTGGAACCCTATACTCATATGGACATGAGGAACATAGACATGGCCCTTTACTCATTTGGGGATGTAGGTGAGGCACTAATTGACCAGTCATAGACTAATTGTTTAAAACAAACAGTTTTCCTCCTAATAATGACTCGGGGGTCAAGAGGAGGGGGATTATCGCTCTTTTAATTGCGAAAAAACAGAATGTAGGGCAACAATGGGCTCAAACTAAAATTAGTTCAAATTACCGTAGAAAGAAAAGAAAAAGGCGACAAGGCTCAGTAATTAGGAGCTGTGCCACTTGAGAGATTCTAGTCAGTCTTTGTGCGCGGGTGTAGAGTCTGTGAGGCCGGCAGGCCGGCAGGCAGGCGACAGGCGCTGGTGCCCGGACAAAGGACTGTCTGCTGCTGGCTTGCTAGGCTTTCCAGGCCCCACGAAATACCCAGCCTCGCACTTCACTTAAAGCTGCAATTTCCATCAACTCTCTCTTTCTATCTCTCTCTCTCTCACACACATACGAACACGCAAACATATTTCTAAATTTGTATGATTAGACTCAGGTTTATGTTCACATTCGTCGATGTGCTTGCAACATTAAACAATTATACCAATATGTTATAGGCCTACAGACAAAAAAGAAAGTGATGCATTGCACCTTTAGGCCGATTTGAACATAAGTAGGCCTATTACCTTGGAATATCAATTTCAAATAGCTTGAACGATATCGACTTCTACTTTGTAGGCTACAGTTTAAACTTGAGAAATAGGAATGTGCAAATAGGTTATTGTGTGCAACAGAAGTAGGCCTAATAGAATGTTTAAAATAACTGGACAGCCTAACTAATAGGAGTAGCCGACAGCCAATAGGCCTATTCATTGTTGCACATTATACCTCACAATATTGTTTTAACTGTTTGTTTTAGAACTGATGAAGAATTCTTCTAACTAGACAATCTTAGCTAGCTAGCTAGCTAAGATTGAGGAGGGAGCACCAATATTTTAGCTAGCTAATGTTAGCATCGCTAGCTAGTTATGACAAACTTTGCTATGGCAACATTGACATCTCTCAAAAGTAAATTTGACAACATCATAATGATGGAAAACGTTTTTGTTTTACTAATTATTTGTCTAATTTTGACTAAACAGTCAGTAGCCCCCGTTCAGAAAGACTGAGCATTAACCATCAGTTGGACATCAATATGCTGCGGCATCTGTAGAACGTTGATAACAATGGCAACAATGAGTGAGTGACAGAGGTGAAATGCATTAATATATAAACATTTACAGAAATAATACAATAATTATGCATGAGTTTGATCAAAATATTTCAAAATTGTAGGGTATTACTTTCACGGCCGTCGTCGAAAGGAGGCCAAGGTGCAGCGTGGTGAGCGTACATTTTCTTTTATTATTGTAAATGTCGCCAACAAAACAAGAAACGAAGAAACAACCATGAAGCTTAACAGGGCTATAGTGCCACTAACAAAGATAACTACCCACAAACACCAAAGGAAAAAAGGCTGCCTAAGTATGATTCCCAGTCAGAGACAACGATAGACAGCTGTCCCTAATTGAGAACCATACGCGGCCAAAACATAGAAATACAAAACATAGAAATAAAGAAACTAGAATGCCCACCCTAGTCACACCCTGGCCTAACCAAAATAGAGAATAAAAGCCCCTCTATGGCCAGGGCGTGACAATTACACGGAGAGAATAATGAAAACCCTAGAAAAATAACTGTCCTTTCAGGTAAATTAAATATCTAGAATTGCTCAAGGTGTCAAAGCAATAAAACAGGAGACATTTTATTATAGCAAGAAGCTATTGCATGTCAAAATGTTTCTTTTTTTCCAACAATGTTTTTGTACTGTAACATTGAACTAGGCTAGAATTGAAATGTTTATTTAGCCTGTATATTTGGGAGCATCCGGAGTGAGAGAAAAAAATAACTATGACATAGCCTAGGCTATGTCTTTTTAGGCTATGTCTTTTTAATAGCCATTGGATTTCAGTATTTAGGCCTACATTTGTAAAAGGACTCAGTTCTTTTGATGCGGAGGGCCTATTATTTGATCAACAACAATGCAACACACTTGATTTGTGCAATGTTAGTTGTTTGGGGTTTACGAAAGGTTGCTTCTAGTCCTTAGGAAACTATGCAGTATTTTGTTGTTTTATGTATTATTTCTTACATTGTTAGCCCAGAAAATCTTAAGTGTTATTACATACAGCCGGGAAGAACTATTGGATATCAGAGCGATGTCAACTGACCAACATTACGACCAGGAATATGACTTTCCCGAAGCGGATCCTTTGTTTTCACCACCACCCAGGACATTTGATCTGATTCCAGAGGCCGACCCAAAACAATGTCGCCGCAGTAGAGGTAGACGGAACAGCCTCCTGGTCAGACTTCGAAGGCATGCACACCACCCACCGCTTCCAAGTATATTACTCACCAATGTCCAATCTCTAGATAACAAGGTAGACAAAATTAGGGCAAGGGTTGCTTTCCAGAGAGCATTTTCTGAAACATTTTCTGTTTCACGGAAACATGGCTCTCTCGGGATATGTTGTCAGAGTCGGTACAGCCACCGGGATACTTTATGCGTCGCGCCAACAGAAAAAAACATCTCTATGGGAAGAAGTGCGGGGGTGTATGCTTCATGATTAACGACTCATGGTGTAATCGTAACAACATACAGGAACTCAAATCCTTTTGTTCACCTGACCTAGAATTCCTTACAATCAAATGCTGACCATATTATCTCCTAAGAGAATTCTCGTCGGTTATTTTCACCGCTGTGTATATCCCTTGTCAAGCCGATACCACGATGGCCCTCAAGGAACTTCACTGTACTCGATGCAAACTGGAAACCATATATCCTGAGGCTGCATTTTTTGTAGCTGGGGATTTATTTTAACAAAGAAAATTTGAGATCAAGGCTACCTAAATTCTATCAGTATATTGATTGTAGCACTCGTGCAGGCAATACACTGAATCACTGCTACTCTAACTTCCGCGAAAACGAAAACCAGCCACGTTACGGACACCGACGTCTTGCTTCTAGACAAACTAAACACCTTCTTTGACCGCTTTGAAGATAATACAGTGCCACCGACGCGGCCCGCTACCAAGGACTGCGGCCCCTCCTCTCCTTCTCCGTGGCCGACGTGAGTAAGACATTTAAACGTGTTAACCCTCGCAGGGCTGCCGGCCCAGATGGCATCCCTAGCCGCGTTCTCAGAGCATGCGCAGACCAGCTGGCTGGTGTGTTTACGGACATATTCAATCTCTCCCTATCCCAGTCTGCTGTCCCCACATGCTTCAAGATGTCCACCATTGTTCCTGTACCCAAGAAAGCAATGGTCAGTGAACTAAATGACTATTGCCCCATAGCACTCACTTCTGTCATCATGAAGTGCTTTGAGAGACTAGTCAAGGATCATATCACCTCCACCTCTACCTTACCTGACACCCTAGACCCATTTCAATTTGCATACTTTCCCAATAGGTCCACAGACGATGCAATCGCCATCACACTGCACACTGCCTTATCCCATCTGGACAAGAGGAATACCTATGAAAGAATGCTGTTCATCGACTCTCCTCAGCATTCAACACCATAGTACCCTTCAAGCTCATCATTAAGCTTGAGGCCCTAGGTCTTAACCCTGCCCTGCAATTGGGTCCTGGATATTCTGATGGGCCGCTCCCGGGTGGGGAAGGTAGGAAACAACATCTCCACCTCGCTGATCCTAAACACTGGGGCCCCACAAGGGTGCGTGCTAAGCCCCCTCCTGTACTCCCCGTTCACCAATGACTGCGTGGCCATGCACGCCTCCAACTCAATCATCAAGTTTGCAGATGACACAACAGTAGCGGGCTTGATTACCAACAACAACGAGACAGCAAAACAACAAAACAAAGAAGATGATCGTGGACTTCAGGAAACAGCACCCCCTTATCCACATCGACGGGACCGCAGTGGAGAAGGTGGAAAGCTTCAAGTTCCTTGGCATACACATCACTGATAAACTGAAATGGTCCACCCACACAGACAGCTTGGTGAAGAAGGCGCAATAGGGCCTCTTCAACCTCAGGAAGCTGAAGAAATGTGACTTGTCACCTAAAACCCTCACAAACTTTTACAGATGCAGAATTGAGAGCATCCTGTCGGGCTGTATCACCGCCTGGTACGGCAACTTCATCGCCCACAACCGCAAGGCTCTCCAGAGGGTGGTGCGGTCTGCACAACGCATCACCGGGGGCAAACTACCTGCCCTCCAGTACAGCTACAGCACCCGATGTCACAGGAAGGCCAAATAAATCATTAAGGACAACAACCACCCGAGCCACTGCTTGTTCACCCCGCTACCATCCAGAAGACGAGGTCAGTACAGGTGCATCAAAGGTGCATCAAAGCTGGGGCCGAGAGACTGAAAAACAGCTTCTATCTCAAGGCCATCAGACTGTTAAACAGCCATCACTGACACAGAGAGGCTGCTGCCTACATACAGACTCGAAATCATTGGCCACTTTAATAAATGGATCACTAGTCAATTTAATAATGCCACTTTAATAATGTTTACATATCTTGCATTACTCATCTCATATGTATATACTGTATTCTATGCCATCTATTGCATCTTGCCTATGCCGCTCGGTCATCGCTCATCCATATATTTATATGTACATGTTCTTATTCCATCCCTTTACTTAAATTTGTGTGTATTAGGTAGTTGTTGGGGAATTGTTAGATTACTTGTTAGATATTACTGCACTGTCGGAACTAGAAGCACAAGCATTTCGCTTCACTCGCATTAACATCTGCTAACCGTGTGTATGTAACCAATAAAATGTGATTTGATTTGAACATGATTATAATGAGACATTTTAAGATGTGTCATTGATTCTATATATCCATAACTGGCCTAGGCAGCCGATAGTGGGCTCTGGATCTGCACTGTCATGTAGGCTTGATATGCATTCCCGGTAATACACTCATGTACCCAGTGGACCGGCTCGTACATAAAGCATCCTCCATTCAGGCTGCAAAGGAATAATTTTCCTCCTTAACTAGCTTTAATGGCAAAAAAGTGTAACAAAACAGGGAAAACATGCATACTTTCTTTATGAGACAACATTTTCCACCACCATGCTAGAGTGGCTAATGCCTAGGGACACTAGTTCTGGATGCAAAAATTCCTTTCATAGGAAGGCGGGGCAATATCATGAATATTCAGGAGTCTCGACATAGAACCAGTCGGGTGATTGGTTGAGCCTTCTTGAGTGTGTGACGTCATTCTGAGCCCTTACCAAACACAAAACATGACAATTTCTCTTGCCTTGGATCTGAAACCAGTAGTAACCACCAACTTAAATGACAGTTAACATAACATGTAAATACGGAGCTTGCTTGCTAGCTACAGTGTTTGATTCATATCAGCCATTTTCTTATGAAAGAGCGCAGCTAGCTAGCTAATTTGTGATGCTAGCTGGCTAACATAAGCTAGACTCGGAGCTCATAGGCTTCAGGAGCCAGCGGGTTAAATATGATTCCACCATGGGCAACAACAACTGGCTACGAGTTAGTTTGCAGCCAAATATGTTCAACTTATAGCTAGTTTATCCAGTGACTACCCTATTTAGAAGGATAGCTACTGACTGAAATGTAGCTGGCTAGCTAGCATGCTGGCTCACACTGGCCATGTAGTAGACTTGGGACCTCATGGGCACACAGGCTACATTAGCCAACTGGTTAGACATGATTACACCACGGGCAACAATAACTAATTCGTTTTCAGACAACTTAGTTAATCTACTGACCACCGCATTTAAGAGGCTAGCTAATTACTGAAATGTAGCTAGCTAGATCACTGTCCAGGCAGTAGCAACTAACTAATCGTGGACGCATGACCTATTCTTTGATACATTTGGTTGAACATGCTCAAATCAAGCAACACATACCAGACCATTTGTGGAAAGGTACAAATAACAATTAGTTGGCTCGTTTTTTTTAATGATTGGACAATGAAACTAAAATATATTATCAACTAGCTGGTTATACTTTAATTAATTTCCCAATTAATTTAGTGATCAAGATGAAGCTGAGTTTACCAAGTCATTCGGTCGGTGCTAACTGCTCATGCTGGTGGCACGAGCTAGATAAAGAGAAGGCTCTGTAGAACATCTGTGTGACGTCACGCACTCAAGAAGGCTCAACCAATCACCTGATCGGTTCTATGTCGAGACGTATGAATATTCATGAAATTGCATATCGCGTTCAGCCAATCAGGTTGCAGCAGTCTGTTGATTACCCTTAGCGGAACACAGGGCTCAACATCAGCAAGTAGTGTTTCTGCCTGTTTGGCCCTGTCCGGGGGTATCATCGGATGGGGCCACAGTGTCTCCTGACCCCTCCTGTCTCAGCCTCCAGTATTTATGCTGCAGTAGTTTATGTGTCGGGGGGCTAGGGTCAGTCTGTTATATCTGGAGTATTTCTCCTGTCTTATCCGGTGTCCTGTGTGAATTTAAGTATGCTCTCTCTAATTCTTTCTTTCTTTCTTTCTTTCTTTCTTTCTTTCTTTCTTTCTCTCTCTCGGAGGACCTGAGCCATAGGACCATGCCTCAGGACTACCTGGCATGATGACTCTTTGCTGTCCCCAGTCCACCTGGCCGTGCTGCTGCTCCAGTTTCAACTGTTCTGCCTGCGGCTATGGAACCCTGACCTTTTCACCGGCCGTGCTACCTGTCCCAGACCTGCTGTTTTCAACTCTCTAGAGACAGCAGGAGCGGTAGAGATTCTCTCAATGATTGGCTATGAAAAGCCAACTGACATTTACAACTGAGGTGCTGACTTGTTGCACCCTCAACAACTACTGTGATTATTATTATTTGACCATGCTGGTCATTTATGAACATTTGAACATCTTGGCCATGTTCTGTTATAATCTCCACCCGGCACAGCCAGAAGAGGACTGGCCACCCCTCATAGCCTGGTTCCTCTCTAGGTTTCTTCCTAGGTTTTGGCTTTTCTAGGGAGTTTTTTCCTAGCCACCGTGCTTCTACACCTGCATTGCTTGCTGTTTGGGGTTTTAGGCTGGGTTTCTGTACAGCACTTTGATATATCAGCTGATGTAAAAAGGGCCATATAAATACATTTGATTTGATTTAGTGTTCTTAGGCATTAGCCACTCTAGCATGGTGGTGGAAAATTGTGTTTTATAAAGAAAGTATGCATGTTTCCCCCGTTTTTTCCCACCTTCTCACCATTACAGCTAATTAAGGAGGAAAATTATGCCTTTGCAGTCTTAATGGAGGATGCTTTATGTACGAACCGACCACCGGGGACAGAAGTGTATTACCGGGAATCAGAAGAGGCTGCTGGGGGGAGGGCGGTTCATAATAATCGCTGGAACGAAGTGAATGGATGGCATCAAACACATGGGAACCAATTGTTGTGTTTGATACCACTCCACTCATTCTGTTCCAGCCATTACCACGAGCCCGGTTTCCCCAATTAAGGTGCCACCAACTTCCTGTGCCGGGAATGCACATCAAGCCTAGACAATAGTGCAGATATATTGCCTAGGCTAACTCATAACAGAAGGCATAATATTAAAAGTTGTAATTTTTTCCTTTATAGAAAAACGGATTACACAACTTTGATTTTGATCAAACTTGTCATGTCAAAATAACTGAAACCTAGTTTTGAACCTGACATGCGAATGTTATATCCTACTGTTAATAAAGCTACATGTTGGCCATTAAAAGAAGGACCTGGTTTAAAATAATACAATATCAACATATTTTTTATTCTTCCAAAAATTATAAATATTGTTTAAACTAACTAATTGCACACTCTTATCATAAGCCACTTAAACTCTATATTTTGTCAGAAGTTCGCTTTGATTGACTAGTGCAGTTATGGTTGTCAACACATGAAAGATAACGAAATTGGGCTATGCCTTTCCGTTGACACTATGCTTTAAAATAAAATATTGATTTCTACATGCAGAAACTGTTGAAAGAAAAATTATATTTGCTCTCGTTATCAAGGAACAGAACCTTTAAGGCATTACGTTTTAATTTAATCGAGACTTTCAAATATCTTATTTCACGAGGCAAGCTCAACAATACACAAATCAAATGAAGCAAATGATACAAAACAACATCTGAAGGACACATTTTTATTTAAAGTGTGAGGAACTCCACAAAAGCATATTAATTTACCCGAATAAACCAGCACAAAAGATGCCAATTCAGCTACCTCTGATAGTCTTCAGTGCTGGTGAAAAAGAAACCTGAGTTTTCCCTGCCAATTGCACAGTGCTGCGCGTTATATCGCAAAACAATGCTTCATCAACAGCATATGAAAAAGGTTTGCAGGTGGCACGCATTTCCTTCATATATCATCTCACTGGCAGGATAAACAGCAATGCATCACAAACATTTGAAACTCATTCGGTTTCGTAACAACAAGCGCTAAATAGTGTTAATGTACAATAGCCTATATTTCCATGTAAAAAGGGAAATTATAAATGCAACAAGTTGAAATCTAAGTAGTATATACACACCAATGTACAGATTTGAATAAATTAATAACAAGTTGCGTATTATTTGATACTTACAGGATCTTGGAAACATAAATAATTAAATCAGATCAATCGTTCATATTATGAGTTACGAACGTTTTTCCAAAACAGCTTCAGAAATCAGTTTAACCGGCCGTCTCACTTTTCATCCCTTTTGACATCTATTCTAATGTATTTTTGGGATGTAGCTTTTTCCTTATCAATAGTCTACCGAACCGCCCCAACATCATATGTTTCCTTCAGGGGCCTAGATTTTCTCCATACACAGTTATACATTGACGTTAAAACAAGGGATCTATATCACCAATATTGTATCTCATTTGATGAACTCCCTTGTTGGTCACTTCTTCAGCCCACATCACCCGCCCATCTAACTCTCAGCACAACTGTGTATATAATCCGACATAATGACGTCAAAGACACCTTGATTAAACAGGTGGTTTTCGTCACTTTTGAGAGTCAATGGCAGGAGACATTTCTCTGTGTTTTTCCAGTCCTCTGACCAGCCTCTGTATATTTATCAGTTGGTTAGTGGAATCCTTCACAGATGTCTTGGGGGATGCCGTGCTCTGGCTGGACGCTTTCTGGCTGTGGTGCTCGGATACAGGACTTGTTTCTCTGCTGCCTGATTTGGACAGGTCGGATGCTGCGTTTAAATTGCCCGGCAGCCCTGTGGTGAGCAGGTTTGTGCTTGGAGGAACAGACGTGGGCATCTGATAAGGGTTGAATCGCAGCCGTTGTCGGGAGGTGGTGAGGAAATGGTTTCTGCCCAATGTGGAGGCTGCAGTGCAGTTGGGGAGGGCCGAGGCCGCAGCAGCTGCCATGTAGTTGTATGGATACGGGAACAATCCTCCAAAAGGAGGAATCGAAATTCCCTGTGTTGAAAAAATAATGGCGTTATTATACATGTACAAATGCTATACAAACAGAATTCCAGGCCTGTCGTACTTCTTGGATTCGTAGTTGCATTTTTGTCTCTCAGTCTCTGATGTTTAGACGACAACTGTGGTATAGGCTATTAAAATATTCTCATCTAATACGATTACAAAAAGTAGGCCTATATCTATTCATAACAAAAAAAGTATATTATCATGTTCTCAATTAAATCGAAAAAAGCATGCACAAGATCCCAATTTTGTAGCCTTTGGTCATTCTCTAGTGAAACTATATAGTCATAAATCTACATTAAATTGATCATAGGATTACTGAAATAATTTATTATGAATGCACTTGAAAGTGATTCTAAAAATATGTTTTAATTGCAGAAGTTTGTGCATGAAAACGTATAGAAATAGACTATAGTGTTTATCCCCCCAGTTTTATAATTGGAATGTGATACAAAACGAGGCAATGGTTTGCTTTAGGACCATGCGTAGCCTCCAAGAGGTCGGGTAGGTCGTTTGGAGTGTTTATCTCACTGAATAAAAAAATAAAATAAAAAAATACACGTGCTTCTACACCTGCATTGCTGTTTGGGGTTTTAGGCTGGGTTTCTGTACAGCACTTTGTGACATCAGCTGATGTAAGAAGGGCTTTATAAATACATTTGATTGACATAGGCTACATAATGTAGGCTACTTTGTTGTTAAGAAGATATTACTATTATTGGGACTATATGTAGCCTCTGTAGCCTATATTAGAGTTGAAGTAAATGTTTACCTGAGACGCTAGCATGTGCTGTGACAGGTGGAACGGGAAGGGACTAGGGCCCGCACTTTGAGAGGAGAGACCTCCGTTTTCCAGGCCATTAGCTCCGGACATAGAGGCCAACAGATGCCCCATGCCCATGTTGGAGAATGCCCCTGGTGCCATCGAAAACTGTCCGGGGTGGAACAACATTTGTCCCATATTCAAAGGGTTAAAGAACTGTTGACTGTGAAAACCGGAAAGGGCCAGACTCTGCAGGTGACTCGCGCTGAAGTGTGATGGGCTCTCCGTCTGTACCATCAGAGGAGAAAACCCATCGTTCACCCCACTGATGCCCCCACTTTCCGTGTCGTTCTTTGTAGGTTCCGTCTCTTTGCGGTGCTTATGATCTAACTTGTCCTTTTCAAGATTTCGAATACTGAATACAGAGTCGCTCTCTTTCCTTGAATCCAGGTAGTCGCTCTTCTTTTCCAGCAGCGGCCTATCTCTCACGCTGTCATCGCCTTTAGGACTGAAAGGAGAGGTTGGTTCAGGCCGGGGGCTGCTGGCTGCGATGGAGCGCTCCTCTTGTGGGTCAAGCTCCTGATCGCTATCAGTGCAGTTCTTGTCGCCTGTAAAACATTATTCCACACTTCCATTAAAATATCGAAATGAAATTATAGAAAATAACATAATGTGACTAAAACCCCTACAGTAATTTATAGGCTACCCATATGACACAAAGAAAAAATAACTATAGGCTATGTGAGTAGTCTGGGCATAGCTTCCAGTGTGCTACAACCATTTAAAATCACAACTAGCACATGCGTGGCATTATCTTATATATTATTTCAAGGAAGAAGTCGTGATTTAGTGTTAACATTCATTTCCTAACCACTTCTCTTCCGCGCATAAAAATGCATGGTTCATTGGTAAGATTGGCATACGTTTTGTTTAAAGTCGTTCTATAAAGCTTTCGCAGTTGAACTAGGCCATCGTTTAGTGCTTGGTTGCTTATCTAATGCGTAACTATCGAATAAAGATCTGAATACCATGCATACTACAGTAATCAAGGGACTGAATGTTTTATGAACCTGTCAGTAGATGGCGCATTTGTCACGCTGATGATGCATGAGGCCTAGCCTACATGTTTTATAGAGCAATGGATACGTGCAGGGGCGCAACTTTCACTTGGGACAGGGGAAACATGTCCCCCCCACATTCTGAAATTTCATTTTATCCCCCCCAGTTTTATTATTGGAATTTGATACAAAACGAGGCAATGGTTTGCTTTAGGACCACGCGTACGCCTCCAAGAGGTCGGGTAGGCCGTTTGGAGTGTTTATCCCACTGATTTTTTTTTATTTTAATTAAAAATAAATGTTATGCCCCCCCCCCCACTTCTAAAACCAAAGTTGTGCCCCTGGATACGTGAAATAGTATACCGTGGATAAAGACATAATCCTGTATGCTATTGTTATTCCTGTTCTACCAAAGGTTTATAACTTGTCCCTAAACCAATAGCCTATCGCAACTAAGATCACACAGCACGCAGATTTCTCCATTTATCCTCTGTTCTTTTTTCTTCTTATCTTCTCTAACAAATATAGTTATTTTTTCTCTCTCATTCAATTGTAAATCACCCAGAAAACATTCTGCTCAGCTTAATGACACATAATAACAACATACCTTCTGGTTTGTGGCCATTTTTATTTATCAAGCCTTATTAAATTACTGGCATCTTCAAAAGGACCAATTAGTGGACATGCAAATTAATGTAAAGACGTGCTTAATGAGAAGACTTACCTCGACTGGTTCGGTTGAACCTCAGTGGACTGGTAACAGGTCCCAGCGTAGAATGAACCGAATCCCTTCCAGTGGTTTGTTCACAGGAGGAGTCATCGGAGTCGGCACAGTCCCGGTCCCCTTTGAGTTCCCGGTTCTCATACATGCGCAGCGATGGAAGGGTTAACTGCTTCCTGCAGACCGAACTGAGATTAGTTAATGCATCTGTATTGTGTGATCGAATCAGTTTTGATCATGCAAGCAGTCTACTACATAGTATTGCTCGGTCTGCTAATTAGTGTTGTCCCAATGAGACATTTATTTTCAACTCATG
Source organism: Salvelinus namaycush (assembly GCF_016432855.1). Classification (NCBI taxonomy): domain Eukaryota; kingdom Metazoa; phylum Chordata; class Actinopteri; order Salmoniformes; family Salmonidae; genus Salvelinus; species Salvelinus namaycush. Next base: position 20,891,511 of record NC_052309.1, on the reverse strand, counting down.
ATCATATTTTCAGGGTCATATTTTTCTCAATTCAATATCGAAGAAAATAATATACCTCTTTTCTCGTCGTCCATTTCCCGTGTCTCTGAACCCTTTGGCAAAGGGGTTGTGATCAATTTTGAGCTGTGTGATCTGTAGAGAAAACGAGAGTGCATGGCAATCAACAATGGCATCCTTAAAAAAGGAAAATGCATTACATGGAAAAGCACTATGGAACTATTCTTAAATTGCTTGGCCTACTACCACTAATAATACTAATGCCATTGGTTCAACAGGCGTTATTGATGGAATAATAATTGTAAGTGACAATAGCAAGTGTATGGTGCTGGGGACTGCTGCGTTTGTTAGCTCGTGCACTCTGGACTCTGCACTCTGGAGAGGCAAAACAAGCATCTCTGTTGATGACGTGTAATTACTAAAGCTGATCAATTATTCATAATTCTTCTTAATTAAAGGAAAGTTGTATGCCTAACATTTCGACTAGTATACGCTTATGTAATTTTCTCAAATACTGAATGCTACTTTTTAATCATTCATTGCACACCTACACTGGCCTAAGTGACTTTGTTCATTTAGGAACAATACTATCCGTTCATATATTCATTTTCGTCTGTCCTTTTGAGTCTTTCCAAGATGTGTTCATGCTTTGCCTTTGTGGATTTCATGCTTTGATTGTTCAGAACCGCTTTGGAGTCTCCATGCCTGAGGACACTGTGAAGATAAGTGCATTCTAATCGATTGTGACTCTGTATCATAAACTTTACACAAGCTTACCATCAAGCCACCAGGCCACTTCAACATGTACTCTAATTAAAATCAACATAATTTGGTTATTAAGTAAAAATTCCAACGAAGTCCAGATAACAGACTGGTCCAAATGTTTAAAACATATGATATCCCCATTATATTTAGATTTTTGAGAACTTATACAACTGTGAAACCATGAAACAACACGCACACACTTTCTAGTGAAGCTTACCTTGTCATTCTGATATGCAGTGACACCGATAAAATCTGTCTCTGGAAAAACATATGTCCGGAAGGTGCTGTAAGGGAGCTTCAGAATGTCGTTGGCCCTCACGATATGAAATCTGGGCTGGTATTTATGCATCGAATTCAGGATAGTCTGAGAATGCAAAGAAACAGAAAATATGTTATAAGGTGATCATGGTGATACACGTTTTGGTTTGAACTGAGATGATGCCAATATATTGTTGTGTTATGGCAGGAAATTTAGACATCCCACTAAAGAAAGACACACACCGTGTTTAATAATGCATTATTAAGGCCGAGGATTTCCTTAAACCATGATTTGACTTAACAAAAGTTGGTTAACTATTTCGAGCGTTTATAAGCCTACTGACAATGGAGACTGACAGAATGTTTTGCATTGGGGCCGAGTATGTGTCTACCATCCTGCTTCTATTGTGGAACTTGTTATTTGTAAGAATGTATCACAATTATGATTATGCCTTATCATTCGCCTATTGCTGTTGTTATTACATGTTGCCAGGCCTATATAACACGGATACGTGGGATTATGCATTTATGTAAACTTTTCTCAAATGTTTTACAGCATTTGCAACATATCTTAAAACGTGTCAAGAACTTTTCATAAAAGCCTAAACATGGTTATGCAATTAACAGCTATTGTAACGCTTGCATAATTTGTATTTGCATAACCTGCACTAGACATGAGAAAAACGACAATAGCAGGCATCAATAACTGAATGACTTTATCACAATACCGTAAAATCAAAACTGTTTTCAAATCATATTCAAAACACTGGCCTATATGGCGACATGGGAAATAACCCATTGGAAAGCATTTGGGATACTTAGTTGTTATTGCTCTTGCATGTAAGCATTGAGCGAGTATCTGCTAACATTTCAACGTGTCCTTCTTGCAATATTACTGTCCAAATTGCACTGAAATGAAACACGTTGGGATCAAACATCTATGCATTTTCCTCTTGAGCTCAATGCATAGCGTCGTACTAAAAAAGGTTGAACTAGACGGATAAGGTCGCCTGAAGAGGCTCACAAAATCAATACAAGAGATAGAAAAAGTCTGTCCTCTTGTCTTTGACCTGGTTCTACGCTATACTTGATTTCATCCCATACTTTGACACGCACCAAAACATACCACGAATGTAATACTTTTAAAAACAATAAATAAAATCTCAACCACTGTTGTTGAGCCTTAAAACGGATTTTGGAGATGCATGGTGGATTAATACAGTGCTACACAAATTTGTGTGATATTCTGGGCATTGTTGTTGTTTATCAATAAAGGTTAAAACACGGATCATGTTATACCCTCCAACGACATTACATATGTATTATTCTAGGCATAGGTACGTCATTATAATATGCATTGATTGATTGCGTCTACAACATGGCCTGATAGGAATATCACCATTGAACCGTTTTCAATAGCCGAGGTTAGTTTTACTAAAAAGCCTAATTAATATCTTTCATCGACACATCATCAAATTAAATCAACAAAATACTTACAAATCCATGCTTGTCCGATATATTATTCGTCAACTTCAGTTTATTAAAAGCAACAGGCTTCGCCATCCACTGCTCTCCTGTGGCAGGGCTGTCCGGATGGATATACATTCGTTTGGGCATCTCCGGGTCGGCTTTCCCAGCTACCATCCAACGCGAGTTGTGGAACTTGTAGCGGCAGTCGTCAGCAGAGACTATATCCATAAGGAGGATATACTTGGCTTTCTTATCAACGCCATTGACGCGAACTTTGAATGGGGGAAACATCCTCCTGCAATAGAGTAAAACGAGAGTAATGAAGATGATCAAAAACACTGAGGCTACACCAAGATTTCTAAGGCTAGGCCTTTGAATTCAGCACAAAACTTCTACAACCTAACCAAACCACTTAACCTTTTCCCTCTTCAAACACATTTGTTTCGACACATGAATGCATTGGTTGATTGATTGAATTTGGTAATTAGTCTATTTCTCATGTTAGGCCCACCTCTATAGGCCCAATGTGTTTATACATCTATGCCATAGCCTAGTGTTTATACAATATATATATATATATATACTACATCACTCATATATATGTATGTATATATGTATGTTTATATATATATGTATATATTTATATATTAAGCGACACCACCTTTCGGATTACTATTACTTGATCGAGAATATGACTATCGTTTGACATTTATGACCATTTCCTAATAAAATTAACTTACGCGGCAGTGCCTGATTATAAGATCGCCTATAATATGCACACGTAACAGTAAATAACGGTCCTTACCTTCCTGATTTCGTAATAACCATCTCGGTTCCTATTTTGTGAAATTGGTCCCATAAATCTTTGGCCTCCAGAGTGACTTTTGGGTCGTCCTCCACCTCTTCCTCCGGCTCCAAGCTCTTGAGGGAGCGGAGATGAGCTACTTGGTGGTGATGACCCAACGCCGCGTGGAGTCCCGCTTCCGCGGCTCCAGAGAGAGCATGGTCGGTTAGGGGTTTGGAAAGAGCGCCGTGAGACAGCGTAAGTCCATGAAAGAAGGAAGGCTGTGCAGCTGCAAGGAAAGCTGACATAGGAAAGTCGGCCGGCCGGTGAGCGTGGAAAGGGTGATAAGCCATGGCAGTCCCTGTGTAAACTGGATCTCTCATCGGTGCATCCAAAAAATCGATGTAAAATTATTATATGATATTATGTCCACTCTCAGTAGAAGTATTGGTGTGTGTATCCAAAAGACAGACGTCGTATTTGAGCAGAAATATAAAAGTAGTTTCGCGTGCGTAACCAAGAGCGAATGGATCTCAGACGTCTCCAACAGACCGAGGGAGGAAGTGCACTGCTACTCCTGATGCTCTGTTCCCACACAGCACCGTGATAATATCCGTCAAAGAGACGGCATCGGCACTTCGAGAGCAGAGCTGGGCTTCACTTCTTATCCACTCAAGTAACTTTCGGAAAAATAAAATCACTCTTTACTCGGATATAGTTCTATGTACTGAGTTCGAATTGAGAGGTCTTGCTCTGACCACTTTGGAATTGTGACTGTCTAACATGTCCCTCCTCCCTGGGTCCCGACACTAATGAACCAAGCCCGCTTGATTGCTGATTTTACGCTTTGTGGACCAATTGTGGAGCCCTATAGGCGTGGTTTCGACAGCTCCGGCCAAGATCGGTAGGGGGGGCTAAAAGGTGTCGGAAGCATTAGCAGCAAGAAACATGTTAATAGAATAAAATATGAACCAATGACTGAGTAAAGATCTGGAAATCCCTCCCCCAAACTTAGAATGGAACACCAGCTGGCTTTTGCAGCATGGCTGGTGAAGAGGACGGATCCTCCGTCTGCTTAGTCGTTTTGTGAAGCCTTCACTCCACGCAAGAACTAGCCTATACATCCTATCTCGAATATCGACAGCTTCAAATTATTCGTTCAGTAAAGCCTCACTTGAAATAATGGTATTTATACTAATGATTGCGTTTATAAAACACCAGCTTTTATTCCTCCAAAACATTTTAACCCCTTTTATTCCTACAAAACATTTTGTAGGCCTAGAAACGAATGTCTCTCTGCGCTGGCTGGTAAACAGATAGTGAGGCTTTACACAACGCCATGATACCTGGCTTAGAATTCGGTTGTGTTTTTAAAATACTTCTACTTTTGGTGTGTTTTTATGCGCTGTTTGTTGCACTTTTATAATGTTGTGCTAGGCTATGTTAACATTCATAACCATATATTGAGATGTGCCTATCAAAACAAACACATTTATTATTTAACAGCTAGACATTTAGCCTATAATTTACAAGTAAATACATTCATGGAACCATATCCCTGTTGTCGAAAATTTCCTCCAGATGCCATATCAAAAAAAGAAGAAAGAAAGAAGAGAGATTTGAAGAGCTACATCCGGTTAAAACTGAGCTGAAGCGAACTCCTTATACCTTGGAGGAGTTATTCAGGAGTTATTAATTTGAACGGAATGTCTTACATCTTCAAAACAGATGGATTTAAGATAAGGATAGGCCTTCTATTTTGCATTATTATTTAATCTACGGAAGCATTATACCCTAATTTATCAGCAAAGTTCTTTACCATACATTAAATGTAAAATGTATACAAAAATGACAGGAAAATGATTGACTATTCGAAACCATAGCATATCATATTATTTATAGCGACAAGGGTTCATGAGTAGACAATGGTAGGCTATGCGAGAACGTTTGTAGGGAATCTCAATAGGCTACTGCTCATCAGACATGACACGTGCATTATGCAAGATGCAACCGGGTGATTTTGTCAAACTTCATACTACCGGGTACCAAAGGTTGTGTGTGATTCCTGTGTAGCAATATAACTTTCTCGAAATACCATTGTGTATACCTTTAAGAAGTCCTTGTGCTGATCCTTGATTGAGTTGGACTACGTTTGTTAAGGAGCGCTTGGCGCCAGTCTGCTGGCGTCCCACAATAAGAACCCTTTCCTGTCACTTCATATTTAACCCCAAATCTTCAAACAGCGTGCTCCAATCCCCTCTGCATTCCCTCTAAGGCTGCAGCCCATGATAGATCTTTAACTTCGGATTTCCTGCACTTTCCACATATCGGCGATAGTTTGGCTATACTTATTTATTCCAATGCAGATTCTTAATGAATGAATGAAGAGGTGCAGTTGCAAGTTTAGTGCGCGCTGACGTCGATAACGTTCCCAGACTCAAGCCAAGCTTAAAACATTCAAACTTCAGCTGAATACACCGGACCTCTGTCACAATGGTGAGACTCTTCATAACTATAACCTCATAAACGCTATAATGCAATATGTTTTCACATTATATTTTCTTTCTGTTTTGCATTTGATCTAATTTTGAACGAATTGTCACTTGTTTGTATTGAAGAAAATGATATGATTATCTTATTTTGAAAACATGTAGTCACACATAATATATTACTAAACGTTGTTTTAACTTTTAACAATACATTTTCAGTGGTATGCTGCAATTGTATTTACATGATATGACATTTACAGATCATTCAAACGATTAGGGGAGAAGAAGTGGATTATGGAACGTAGGCCCACACACCGTAGGTGTCGATAATGGTGTGTCTGGATGAGTCCATTGAAAGGTGTTTGGTATTTAGTAGTTTTGTATGCCATAACCTTGTAGAACTATCAAAAAACACCAGAATGGCCCGCGGACTTTTGCCATTGAGATGCGCAACATCGGGTTAGTTATAAAACCAACATTAACACGGCAATAGTGAGGCTAGACCATTCATAGACTAATAGACTATACAGTAAGGTCAGGTAAGTGAAAGGCATTGTTGATTTTTATTTTATTTTATAGAATGTATATTTTCTTGTTGACGGTGGATATAGGCCTACTTTCTTGTGACATGTTTCCATGGCAAACATTCATAGCCTACTTAAACTGTGGAATATATTTGCACATTATTCACTAAATGCAATAGGCTTTTCGACCAGTCAAGTTCGAATGTTAAAGAAACTTCGTCATTTGCAGAAGGAAAAACTACAACCCTGACAACCATTAGGCCAATACTTTATTACGATTCATATTTTTACAGTGAATATCATAGGCCTATAGAGTTGGTTGATGGTAAGGTCCCCACACCTATAGTTAATGCCTACCAATATAACCCACATAATCACGAGGCCAATTCTGAGTGTTTGTGTCTGCAATTCCCGATCAACAACGTCGTACTTAAGGCAGTGTTTGAGCAATGGTAATAGCCAATTAGTGTACAGTCTGACCGCAGTTGCTGAAATAAAGTAACAGAAAAAACACTATTTTGCAATTATTATTTTTTCAGTAACACATTTGGTAGGCTACATATAGACTACTGCTACTCCATGTTTTAAGTCTTTGGAATGCAAAAGGTTTAAACCCACACGGAGACAGATAATGATTTCCTATGTATATATATCATTCAACTAATTACATAAACCAAGGCAGACATTATGCTCCATTTATTTGTTTTAGGGGTTCCACAGTAAGCCTATGCGCATATAGGCCTAGTTGATGTTGTGGTTTTATTTAGGCCTAGCCTATAGGCCTATGTGTTAGCTCGGTGAGTGCACATGGACCTTTGTATTTATCTTTACTTTTGTTTTTAACTTTAACTTCAACCTAAATAATTTATCCGGTTGAGCGAAATGAGTGTGTCAATTTGTATTTGTTCACATGACAGAATTAGGTGCACAAGTCACTAGTGCTATAGTCTACCCAGCTAGCACATAACGTTCTGAGAACTATATGTTTCTCAGAGCTTGGTGAGAGCATGGTTGTCCAATGGTTATTTTGCATGCAACCTTCCCACAACTTTCTGGGAATGGTGCAGGACAGTTGCTTGGCTTTGGAACATTCTCAGCACATTTAAGGAACTTGAAGAAAAAAGTTCAAAAAAGTTCAAAAATGGTTTACATTTAATTTCCATTTTTTGTAATGTTCTAGGAACATTCTCCAACTGGGTTGACAGTGAGAATGTTCTCAAATAGTTCAGAGAACTTTAAGAAACAATGTTCTTCTGTGAGAATTTCTGTACTTCAGCGTACCATTTCCTACAGGTTTCCTCATGGTTCTATTTAAAGTCATGTTCTCAACTTGTTCAAAGAATGTTAAGAAAAGTTTCCATAAAAACCACAAGAAAACTTTTGTAAAGTTCAGAAAACGTTCTAAGAATTTATTTAAAAACATATACATTCCGTTCTCAGCATCAGCAAAACTCTATCTATCCTCTATCTTGTTTAGTGTGTTCAGGTGTGTTGGCCGCACCTACTAATTGGCCACACATTATCTTAATGAGTGCTTGTTTCTTATAAAATGGGATCTGTTTGAATAAACTTAAACAGCTTTGTATCCGTAAAACATCCTGGTGGCGCAGTGGACTGATTAATGGGTAGGGAACAAAATATTATAGGTTCAAATCTCACTGATGCCATGTCACAATAAAAAATAAATGTGTTTGCATTATTAATGCCTGAGAAAATGAATTTCCATGTGTTGTATCTGGGCTTGAAGTACATTTTTTTTTTAAATAACCCAAGATAAGCTAGCATTGTTATTGAAACATTCAGTGAAAGTTTTAAGGAAGTAAAAAAATAAATAAAAAAACCCCCTATAATTTCAGTTTTGAGCATGTTAATAATTTATGAGGAAAATATTCAAGGAACCAGAGTAAACGATCCCCCAGAACCTCCCTGCAACCTAAAAAATAATCAGAACAGGCAAAATGTTTACTTCTGTTCTCAGAACATTTAAAGAAAAGTTCAATTTAACAGGTCAGGAAACATATGGCTTCCTTCCCACAATCAATGTGAAACCTAAAACATAAGTTCTCACAACTTCCAAGGAACCAAATGTGCTAGCTGCGTATAGCCTGCCAAAATAGCCTAGATATGTGGTGTAGGGCCTACACTTTATATGAAGGAGTATCTCGAGTAAATATACACAAATGATTTAAAATGTATCGGATACAAGATGTTTGTCCCCCTGCCATACCATATTCTGTTATAAATCTGCTCTACATGTCCCTTGAATATTTTCATCATTTCCCTTCCATCGCTCCTTGGCTATTTTGGCGCCAGACCGTTTAAGACCTGTCAGAGTCCCTCATATTCCCGCGTCACATAGCCAAGGCAAAAAGTCTCCGAGCCTAAAAAACTAAACCGATCCCCCTCGCCCCTCTAACCCCTGGTCATGGTCAATTCCCCCACTTCACTCTTCGCGTTTGTTGATTCATTCATTCATTCGTCCATCCATCCATCCATCCATCTGTCCATTCGTTCATTCATTAATTTGTTCAAATCTGGTTTTAATCCCGTTGCGTCGCATCAGTCTTTGGGGGTTTAGAAATTTGCTCTTCGTTGTGACTGTCTCATCTCATTGACCCCAGTCAGTTGGACCGCGGTCCGGTTCCCTACCCCCGCCAGTTCAACAAAGTCTAACCGATTGTTGAAAACTATCATCATTTTTACATAGCAACAATCGTTGGCGTGCACTCCTTACCCAAATTTGCCCCAGTTTTCCTGATGATGCCCCCATACCTACTCATATCGACCTACTCTCCATAATCCTCAATTATTCATGCGGATGCTTATTATCTAACAGGCTTAAATATATTTACGCCACTGCATGTTTATAGAAGCAAGTGTTAAATATAGGACACTCCATATGCCTTGTTCATAATAGCCCAAATGTTATTTCAGCTGGAGATTAAATGGATAAATGGAATATGGGCTAATTAACCTGCGCCAATTACTGCACACTCATGGACTCCATAAGGTGATCTTGGCAGAAGCCTTAACCTATCATTAGGTACTGTAGGCTAATCATGTCTGCCGGAGGATACTGGCTCCGCTGGGATCCTGGGATGTGGGAATTAAGGTCAATTCGAAGAGCACCTTTCACTTAGATATAACAGGCGGGAGCGCCAAATTTAGGGCCGACAGGGAATTGAGAAGAAATATGTTTTTCAATCTAATTCGGTGTTTCACCACAAAAAAAATGTATCCAGACGAAACGAGTATGTTTATTGATTTAATTTGAGTGACTATCGTAAGTCATTTGTTTCTTCAAAACTGTAATATGCTATAGCCCTCTGCAGTGAGGCTGTCATTGCCATCATTATAATGATTGCATTCCCTTGTAGGCAACCACTCACAGTCGTCATTACCTTTAGAATGGAATTGTGGGACTTTTTAACCATGTTCATAACCTAGTTATGTGCCCCATGTATTTTACATTAGTTGACCTAACAATTAGTTTATTTCTTCATAGGAAGGGATACACTTTCACTCTTTAATTGAAAACTTGACTCACCTTCCGCACCACTGAGCCGGTTGAAAACACGAAATGGTTCGTCGATCAAAGACAAGTTTTATTGGGTAGAGTAATTGATATCAACTTGCTTCTTTTTAACATAAAACGTTTTGATGATGACAATATAGACCCACAGTTGATGCTTTAAACGCCATCTTCACGGAGAATTGATTCAATAGCTAAAGCTTTTTTGAATAATACAAATAAAGTCAACAGGGACAATTCGAATATACTTTTGTGGTTATGGTATAGCAGGGCTCGATCTTGTTAGAGAATCTTACACCAGTGTTTCCCACACGCCCAAACTACCTGCTTATTGCATGGACACAACATTTTAGTGGGCCATTAACTATTTTCAGTTACATTTCCAACATCCCCCGTATTACACTTTGTTGTAGAACAACTAATACACACCATTGTTGAAACACATCTGATCAGCTCACCAAACTTGTTTATCTTAACGGCTTACTGTAGGTTTACCTATTACGATGATCGGTGCAGACGAACAGTCACATATAATATAGCCTACATAGGGTTAAGTATTTTAATTAACGAATTAACTTGATAAATTAATCTGTTGGATGACCATCAAAAATGTAAAATAAAGACTTGCCAAATGGCCTGTTGATTTAAAGTTAAAAATCCAGATTATTATTGGAATATGCATGACTTTGATACATTTTACATTATTATTTTTTGACAATTAAAAACACACTTTAAACAATAATTAATAGGCTAACATGTGCTCTGGTCTATATTTTTTGTATATGAAACATTGATGGTTTGTCTATCGTTTACACTAAAGCCTCTCATTCTAAACTGATATTTCTCTTAATAGCTAAATTATACATTATTGATACAAATATATTTTTTTGTTAGTTTATAATTTATGAAACACTTTTTACATATAATAATATATATTAATATACTATAAACAAGTACTCCAACTATCACTGAAAGAATTGCAAGAATATTAAACATTTCTATCTGAAGACTGTTGGAAAATACCAGGGAATGGAGGACTTTTTCAGACAGTCTATCCTAATGCTAAACTCTGTATGATCTCTCTAAAATAGCCATGTCAATATTCAATAACATTTCTGAAAATGTGACATATCATATTTTTGACTTATTTCTTGTGGCTGACAATGTCTAATGAAAGCCACAATTTGATTAATAAGCATGTAATAGCCTAGAAGGCCTACTTAACATAATTCAAATCTTTAAAAATCTTTAAAAATCACTATCCATGGGTGTGTCTTAACAACTTAACTGCCAGCCAGATACTTGTAAAATTATATCAAATGTATATTTACAGAGCAGTGTAGTGCCTGTAGAGCTACCCAATAAGGTAATAGAAAAATGTATACAGTATCTGAATTCCTGCCCAATATCACATATGGTAACCAATATTATTTTTGAACTTAACAATTTCTACAGAATTTCTGATCTAATAATACATGTGTAGTAAAGTAAAAATCCATATGAGTGAAGACAATTACAGATGCAGTTTGAAGCGAGGGCGAGGATTTGTTTTAAGGTGGTTGTCAGTGAGATGATACCAGCCAAAGAGGTCAAGTAATGTCAAATATATACATTATATTCTTCCATACTACTCCCGAAGGACAATGCTTAGATCTGTGTAACAGTGAATCACTATACAGACTGAGTCCTCATACAAGGTATATGTGTGTGTGTGTGTTTGTGTATCTGTTTTTCATTCCTTCAATAAAGACCACTTCAGTGCTACGGTTGGCCTTTTTCTCATCCTATATGAATTATGTTCCAGCTACAAAAGAGCACTTAATTAGTTGTTTTGTCTGTACTCTGTTACATGTCCACAATCCCTCACACTGAACCCTGAAGCAGAGAAACAAGTCTGTTTCGCTGATTCATTATATGGTTCAAGGTTTTCTTTTGAAGACATTATTTGAAACAGACACAAACTTTTTCACTGAAGAAATTATATTGTCTCTTGTGCTCACTTGAAACAAGTCATATGTACTGACAGTATAACAGCAGACTCTTAACAATTTCTGATTAATTTAATAAGGAATCAGTGTCCAGTGAATATAAGCCTTATTACACAAAACAAAAGAGTTACCATCACTGAGGTTAGATCTAAAACAGAACTAACTTTGCTGCATTACTGTTCACAATGCGATACAACAAGCAGAAAGTGCCAAAACACAAACTTTTAAAAAGGAAAATGTCCTAAAAAATTCAACAAATACGGTATCATCGTTACCACACTGCATGTGATTGCAGGTGTCAAGGGCAGTGTCATGCTAGGGGCATTCTATGAGTTGCTGTAAGCACTATAAAGCTGCCTTTGGACCAGGCTAGAGGGCATGTCCAGGTTAATAATGATTCATGAAGCCTTCATTAACTATTGGCATGCTTCATGATTGTCAACAAAGTGGGATTTATCATATGATATGAAATGAAAACCATCTGACCATCACGTGTGATGTCCTTTGGACTAAATTGTGCCGCTGATGCTGCAGCTTTAGTGCAACGTCCATTACGTTACCCATTCATTCAGCATTTGGTAAAGCAATAATCATATAATTTAAAAAAAGAAGTGTACAAATCTATGTGAACTATTTTGCGGGTTACTTTGTTGTTTTCTTGGTTGGACAGAGTTTATTCCAAACTTTGTGTTGGTTGGTCATCCCATGGGTCTGTCTTGACTCAGTGATTTTCCCCTGATCAAAGGCCTAGCAGAGAATGAGGGGGAGGCTAGCTAAACTCCTGTGTTGTGGACTGTAAGGTGGATGCAATAACCTGAAAGGTCAGCATCTCCCCACATCAACACTGCCACACTGACCGGTGGAATGTTCACATCAGGGTCAGGTAAGGGATTGGCCTATGTGGGAGGCAGGGTTGGGTAGGTTACTTTATAAATGCAATCTGTTATAGTTACCAGTTACCCATCCAAAATTGTAATCAGTAACGTAACTTTTTTGTTACCCAAACTCAGTAATCTAATCAGATTACTTACGTTTCGATTACATTCCCCTTAGGGGCATTAGAAGAAGACAAAAAGGATCCCGCAAATGTGTTTGTTGTGTCATCATAGTGGTCTCTGACTTGTGGTCAGACTCAGTCAGGTGGAACAACATGAATGATTTTCCGCTAGCTAGAGGTTAAGTTAAATGTTTGCCTTTTTTTAAGGCTGAATTGAATGTCATTGAGAAAACAGAAAGGTGTCATAATATACAGTATATATTTTTTGCAAACATTCTTTCTGAATTTGATTACAATATTTTTGCTTGTAATGTAATTGAATAGTTACAATTTTGTTGTAATCAGATTACATGTAATCAGTAACTTCCCAACCCTGGTGGGAGGGGTAAACCAGCTTTACCATCGGACACTAATCAACTGATTATAAAAAAATGACATACTCTCTCCATCGCTTGTTGAAGGTGTTTGATATAGGCTGTTAAATTGAGGTGGGTTAACAATATGTATTTGTCAAAGGTTCTGGACAGAGAGACTATCAGTATCTGTCAGATAGAATGCATTATCTCAGTAACCAGAAATATGTGTAAACATCTTGGGAACAATTTGCTCAAAATATTAAAGGCAAAGTTCTTTCAAATGACCAAATTACTTAAATGTTTCCTTTCCTTAACTGTGAGACGCTGCAATCTACGCTTTGGGTTTGTTTACTCAGCTACAGTCACCAATGGCTAACATTAGCATTGATGACCAAAAAGTAATGGGGGTGAATGGGAAACCATTAGCATGTTTTAATTGCATGCTCAAATCATATCAAATTCTCAACATAATTTCCAACCCCAGTAATGACACAATACCACAATCTGCCAAGGGTGATAGGAAAAATAACTCAAACTTATATTACGTTTGGGGGATCTTTCCCTTCAAAACAATGTTGGGCTATGGGCTAGCTGGCTGGCGAGCCAGTATAGAGAGTTCAGAGTGAACTGGTGAGCTGGAGGGGAGTTGGATGTCAGTAAAAGCTTGGGGTAGGAAGTGATCTCAGTGGTCCCACACAAGACGAATGGCTCCCTAGATACAGGGGGTAATAACTTCTAATCAAAGCCATGAGACGGGTATGGGCCGGGGAGGTTGGGTCAGGACTTAGAGGAGGACATTAATCGCACCTCTCCGCTCCCGTTTCATGAGGTGCAGATGACTGGTGAGGAGGTGAGGGTGTTTGTTTGTTTTCTCAGGATGGAAAGAGAGCCACTTGTCTGACAGGCAGGCAGGCGTAAATTGTACAGTAGGGTTTGAAGTGAAGGGAGGCAGGATGATGACGGGGTCTGCTTCTCCTCACTCACTGCTGCTGAGGCGGGATGGTCCACCCCCCCACCCCCCCACCCCCCCCAGCCCCTCCCAGCCCCAGCCAACAGCACATCAGAGGAGCACTGAAGCAGGAAGGAGGCAATCAATCTGAGCGACGGCGCACGGCTTTCACCTCTCCGGTCACAGTCCACACCTGGGACACATTCAGCAGAATGTTAGGTCACACAGGGCTCCAGGCGAGTCATCCCGAGGTCGAAACTGTAAAGCAGAAATCACATCTGAAGGCTGTAAACTCTCAGTGATAAGGAATAAGAGAAAGAGCCTAGGCTGGAGTTATAGCTGAAGTAACTCTACAGCAGGACCCTTTTATTCCCAGGAGATCAAAGGCAAAGCAAGTACATACAATATCTGTTTACAGTCATTATCAAGATGCTTTTACTGTGTACACATTGATCTCTTCTCATTATACATGATAGCTTCATACCCATGCACATTGCATTGCAACAATAGGGAATTTAATGGCTCGATTTATCTGTCATTGAAACACACACACACACACACACACACACACACACACACACACACACACACACACACACACACACACACACACACACACACACACACACACACACACACACAGAGGTCGTGCAGACTTATCTGGAGTAATCCATAATGATATCACTTTCCAGGCGAAAGCATCAGGCCCCAGTACCACTTTCTGAGCTTCAGCTCCCAGAGGAATGTGAGTGTGGCTCATTATTCTAAAGGATTTAAGCTGATGTACTCGACCGAAGGCCTAAAGGTTTTTTTCTGCAGCTTAATGCACCCACATTGTCCCTATTTCTGATGCCAGACCATCCTGAACAGTTGCAAAATATTATTTTCTTTAAAAAAAATAAATGTTGTGGTGGTGTTTACGGTAAGTGTGCTTATTTTCAATCCTCTCTACATTTAACAGATTTGAACCAGTTCTCTCAAACTCTCCATATCCATCCTAATTGGAGGATATTTATAATGTATGTGTAACGAACGTCGTCGGGAGAAGGAGAAGAGGACCAAGGTGCAGCGTGGTAAGTGTTCATATTACTTTAATAAAATATGAAACACTTGACAAAACAACAAAAACGACAAACGAACAGTTCTGAAAGGTGACGACACACAAAACAGAAAACAACCACACAGTACCCCCCCCCCCCTCCCCCCCAAAGGTGCGGACTCCGGCCGCAAAACCTGAACCTATAGGGAAGGGTCTGGGTGGGCATTTCACCGCGGTGGTGGCTCTGGTGCAGGACGTGGACCCCGCTCCACCTTAGTCTTGGCCCACTTAGGTGGCGCCTCTGGAGCGGGGACCCTTACCGCCGACCCAGGACCGGGGACCCTCGCAGCAGGCCCCGGACAGGAGGGCGACTCTGGCTGCTTCGGACAGGAGGGAGACTCTGGCTGCTCCGGACAGGAGGGAGACTCTGGCTGCTCCGGACAGGAGGGAGACTCTGGCTGCTCCGGACAGGAGGGAGACTCTGGCTGCTCCGGACAGGAGGGAGACTCTGGCTGCTCCGGACAGGAGGGAGACTCTGGCTGCTCCGGACAGGAGGGAGACTCTGGCTGCTCCGGACTGAAGCCCGTCGCTGGAGGCTCCGGACTAGAGGGCGTCGCTGGAGGCTGTGGACTAGAGGGCGTCGCTGGAGGCTCCGGACTAGAGGACGACGCTGGAGGCTCCGGACTAGAGGGCGTCGCTGGAGGCTCCGGACTAGAGGGCGACGCTGGAGGCTCCGGACTAGCGTCCTTCGTTGGAGGCCTTGTGCCATAACTCCTCACTGGAGGTTTCGTGCCATGGATCCTCACTGGAGGCTTCGTGCCATGGATCCTCACTGGAGGCTTCGTGCCATGGATCATTACTGGAGGCTTCGTGCCATGGATCATCACTGGAATGGAGAGACACACAGGAGGCCTGGCTCTGGGAGAAGGCACAGGGCTCACCAGGCTGGGGAGACATGCAGGAGGGTTAGGGCTTAGCACAGGTACAGAACTCACCAGGCTGGGGAGACATGCAGCAGGCCTTGTCCTTGGCCGAGGCACCGGATGCACTGGACCGTGGAGGCGTACTAGCGGTCTCGAGCGCAGAGCTAGCACAACTCTTCCTGGCTGGATCCCCCCTGTAGCCCGGCAAGTGCGGGGAGTTGGAACAGGCCGCACTGGGCTGTGCTGGTGAACCGGGGACACCGTGCGTAGGGCTGGTGCAGTATACCCGGGCCGAGGAGACGCACTGGAGACCAGATGCGCTGAGCCGGCATCATCCCTCCTGGCTCGATGCCCACTCTAGCCTGGCTGATTCGAGGAGCTGCGATGTAGCGCACCGGGCTATGCGTGCGCACTGGGGACACCTTGCGCTTCACCGCATAACACGGTGCCTGCCCAGTCACTCTCTCGCCACGGTAAGCACGGGGAGTTGGCTCAGGTCTCCTACCTGAGTCCGCCAATCTCCCCGTGTGCCCCCCCAAAAAAATTCTGGGGCTGCCTCTCGTGCCCGTTACCTCGCGTCAATTCCTCGTAGTGTCGCCGCTCCGCTCTAGCTGCCTCCAGCTCCTCTTTCGGACGGCGATACTCCCTCGGCTGTGCCCAGGGTCCCTTGCCGTCCAAAATTTCCTCCCATGTCCAGGAGTCCATTTTCCCACGCTGCTTGGTCCTTTGGTGGTGGGTGGTTCTGTAACGAACGTCGTCGGGAGAAGGAGAAGAGGACCAAGGTGCAGCATGGTAAGTGTAATAAAATATGAAACACTTGACAAAACAACAAAAACGACAAATGAACAGTTCTGAAAGGTGACGACACACAAAACAGAAAACAACCACCCACAAACACAGGTGGGAACAGGCTACCTAAGTATGATTCTCAATCAGAGACAACGATAGACAGCTGCCTCTGATTGGGAACCACACCAGGCCAAACACATAGAAATACAAAACAAGGACAACATAGAACACCAGACATAGAATGCCCACCCAAACTCACGCCCTGACCAACCAAAATAGAGACATAAAAAGGATCTCTACGGTCAGGGCGTGACAGTATGTTTTAAGTTGAGCA
This sequence comes from Salvelinus namaycush, assembly GCF_016432855.1. Taxonomy (NCBI): domain Eukaryota; kingdom Metazoa; phylum Chordata; class Actinopteri; order Salmoniformes; family Salmonidae; genus Salvelinus; species Salvelinus namaycush. The sequence continues at coordinate 20,874,317 of NC_052309.1, read as the reverse complement.
TTTTTCAGCAGATGAAGAGTTAACAGTTGAGACATTAACCCATTGAAGCGTAAAATGTGGCAATATAAAATACACTACACGATTAAAGTATGTGAACACCTGCTCGTTGAGCATCTCATTCCAAAATCATGGACATTACTGTAATATGGAGTTGGTCCCCCCTTTGCTGCTATAACAGACTCCTATCTTCTGGGAAGGCTTTCCACTAGATGTCGGGACATTGCTGTGGGGACTTGCTTCCATTGAGCCACAAGAGCATTAGTGAAGTCGAGCGCTGATGTTGGGCAATTAGGCCTGGCTCGCAGTCGGCGTTCCAATTCATCCCAAAGGTGTTCAATGGGGTTAAGGTCAGGGCTCTGTGCAGGCCAGTCAAGTTCTTCTACACCGAGAGAACGTGTTTCTACTGCTCCAGAGTCCATTGGCGGAGAGCATTACACCACTCAAGCCGATGCTTGGCATTGAGCATTGGGACCTTAGTCTTGTGTGCGGCTGCTTGGCCACGGACACCTATTTCATGAAGCTCCTGACAAACAGTTCTTGTGCTGAAGTTGCTTCCAGAGGGAGTTTGTAACTCGGTAGTGAGTGTTGCAACCGAGGACAGACGATTTTAACGCACTACGCGCTTCAGCACTCGGAAGTCCAGTTCTGTAAACTTGTGTGGCCCACCACTTCGAGGCTGATCCGTTGTCGCTCCTAGACGTTTCCATTTCACAAAAACAGCACTCACAGTTGACCGGAGAAGCTCTAGCAGGGCAGAAATTTGACGAGCGGACGTGTTGGAAAGGTGGCATCCTATGACGGTGCCACGTTGAAAGTCACTGAGCTCTTCATTCTACTGCCAATGTTTGTCTATGGAGATTGCATGGCTGTGTCAGCAGTCACCTGTCAGTAACGGGTGTGGCTGAAGTGGTCAAATCCACTCATTTGAAGGGGTTTTACATACTTTTGTATATATAGTGTACCTTCTAACTATTCCACACTAGAATGCCCAGATATGGTTGGATTTAGTGCTTTTCTGTGAATAGCTGTAAGCCGCTTATGTTTTCTCTTCTCACTTTAGGCTAGCTTTGGCTCAGGGATATAAACCCTGTGATTTCACGTGATAGAAAATTGCTTTGTTTTTTGCCACTGATGTAAGGACTGATTCAGACAGAGTCTCCTGGTCAGTCTAAGAAGTGAAACCCAGGAAAAGAGACTTGAGAGCGTGTATGTATCTCTAGTCACTCAGATCACCTGCTGATTCAGAACATGTTGCTGCAAACCAAAGGCCTGTGTTGATGGAGATACAGTACATTGAACTCACAACGAAAAGTGGATCAAAGGAAAACAAAGAGCCTCTTAATCAGTGATTCTGCGCCAGCGTTCAACATGAGGAGAGAGGGAGAGGTCCAATCCCAGCCCAATTTCACCCTCTTCAGCCTAGGTAAACTAGGGGAGAGAGAGGCCGCCCTGGGGACTAGAGACCAAGGCAGAAACCCACACCAGTCCCACACTTATCCCCTCTGATTTGTTATGTTGTTCAAACAGTAATCCCACCATGGTCTGTCTCCCAGCTGTCTCTGGTTAGGGCTCTCACATCACACATATAAACACACCGCCCTGCCTGCCTGCCTGCCATGCTGCCCTAACCAACCAAGACGACTGATACCCAATCAGGGCTTACTAAGGAAAGACCCCTTATTAAGGACACACACACACACACACACACACACACACACCTCTATATCATGCACGATAGAATAATAACCAAGTTCTTTGTCGTCCTATTTTAAGATAACCAGAGAAAATGTGGCTCCAGAATAAAACATTTACAGCAGACTAAACAATAGGACTATACTATGTGAAGACTGCAGACAGTTACATACGTTCTGGTTAATCTTTCTGCGCAGCCATAGTGCAGAAGCCTATAGTATTATAAACCCAAAGCTGTTTTAAAGAATTAGCTGTAGAGCCAGTAGAGGGGGTATTAGAACTAAAAGTAAGAGCCTGCCACCTGTGTTAAATAACCTTGACAATTATTATCCCTGACCCCTCCCTCTCTGTTGTGATTGGCAACATCAGCGGTTGCCCCACCTTGACAGAGGTAACGGGCATGGTGTGTCAGGGATCCAATCAAAAGGGGACCATCGCGCTCTCCAAGAAGCTTGGCTGGTGTGTAAAACCCATGAATTCAGACAAATAAAAGGTGTGATGGGTCCACACTCAGAAATATGTTGCATAAGGAGCACAGAGGCATCACCCAGCTGCCAGGGCACTGGGAAAAACAAACAGGGAGAATTTATACAGCTCTTCCAGAGGGGGCATTAATAAGTCTGGTGGCTTAACGTATTGTTGTAATTGTAACGGTAGTCCTCCTCCTCTTCATCCGAAGAGGAGGAGCATGGATTGAACCAAGGCGCAGCGTTGTGAAATGACATGATTTATTTAAGACACGACAAAACAACGAAGACAGAAAACAAACTATACTTGAATTAACTAACAAAATAACAAAACGAATGTAGACAGACCTGGACGACGAACTTACATGAAACACGAAGAACGCAATAACAGGAAAACTGACTACACAAAAACCGAACGAACAAACATACCGAGAACAGTCCCGTGTGGCGTAACATACAGACACTGACACAGGAGACAACCACCCACAAACAAACAGTGTGAAAACACCTACCTTAATATGACTCTCAATCAGAGGAAATGAAAAACACCTGCCTCTAATTGAGAGCCATATTAGGTCACCCTTTAAACCAACATAGAAACAGAAAACATAGACTGCCCACCCAAACTCACGTCCTGACCAACTAACACATACAAAACTAACAGAAAACAGGTCAGGAACGTGACATAACCCCCCCTTTAAGGTGCGAACTCCGGGCGCACCAGCACAAAGTCTAGGGGAGGGTCAGGGTGGGCATCTGACCACGGTGGTGGCTCAGGCTCTGGGCGAGGTCCCCACCCCACCATAGTCAATCCCAGCTTACGTCTCTCCCTCAGAATGACCACCCTCTTACTCCACCCACCTAATATACCGGGTAACATCAAAATAAGGGACAGCTCCGGGACAAGGTAGCTCAGGACAGATAGGTAGTTCAGGATAGAGAGGTAGCTCAGGATAGAGAGGTAGCTCAGGATAGAGGGGCAACTCAGGACTGAAGGGCAACTCCGGACTGAAGGGCAGCTCCGGACAGAGAGACAGCTCTGGACTGAGGGGCAGTTCTGGATACATGGCAGCTCCGGACTGAGGGACAGCTCATGGTTGGCTGACGGCTCTGGACGCTCATGGCTCGCTGACGGCTCTGGACGCTCATGGCTGGCTGACGGCTCTGGACGCTCATGGCTGGCTGACGGCTCTGGACGCTCATGGCTGGCTGACGGCTCTGGACGCTCATGGCTGGCTGACGGCTCTGGACGCTCATGGCTGGCTGACGGCTCTGGACGCTCATGGCTGGCTGACGGCTCTGGACGCTCATGGCTGGCTGACGGCTCTGGCAGATCCTGTCTGGTTGGCGGCTCTGGCAGATCCTGTCTGGTTGGCGGCTCTGGCAGATCCTGTCTGGTTGGCGGCTCTGGCAGATCCTGACTGACGAATGGCTCTAGCGGCTCCTGACTGACTAACGGCTCTGACGGCTCGGGACAGACGGGCGGCTCTAACGGCTCGGGACAGACGGATGGCTCAGACGGCGCTGGGGAGACGGATGGCTCAGACGGCGCTGGGGAGACGGATGGCTCAGACGGCGCTGGGGAGACGGATGGCTCAGACGGCGCTGGGGAGACGGATGGCTCAGACGGCGCTGGGGAGACGGATGGCTCAGACGGCGCTGGGGAGACGGATGGCTCAGACGGCGCTGGGGAGACGGATGGCTCAGACGGCGCTGCGGAGACGGATGGCTCAGATGGCGCTGCGGAGACGGATGGCTCAGACTGATCCTGTCTGGCGGAAGGCTTTGGCTGCTCCTGTCTGGCGGAAGGCTCTAGCGGCTCCTGTCTGGCGGAAGGCTCTAGCGGCTCCTGTCTGGCGGAAGGCTCTGTAGGCTCATGGCAGACGGGCGGCTTTGCAGGCTCATGGCAGACGGGCGGCTTTGAAGGCTCAATACAGACGGGCAGTTCATGCGGCGCTTGGCAGACGGACAGTTCAGGCGCCGTTGGGCAGACGGCAGACTCTGGCCGGCTGAAACGCACTGTAGGCCTGGTGCGTGGTGCCGAAACTGGAGGCACCGGACTGGAGACACGCACTTCAAGCCTAGTGCGGGGAGCAGGGACAGGGCACACTGACCTCTCGAAGCGCACTATAGGCCTGGTGCGTGGTGCCGGCACTGGTGGCACCGGGCTGAGTGCAAGCACATCAGGACGAGTACGGGGAGAAGGAACAGTGCGTACAGGGCTCTGGAGACGCACAGGAGGCTTAGTGCGTGGTGCCGGAACTGGAGGCACTGGGCTGGAGACACGCACCATAGGGAGAGTGCGTGGAGGAGGAACAGGGCTCTGGAGACGCACTGGAAGCCTGGTGCGTAGTGTAGGCACTGGTGGTACTGGGCTGGGGCGGGGAGGTAGCGCCGGAAATACCGGACCGTGCAAGCGTACTGGCTCCCTTGAGCATTGAGCCTGCCCAACCTTACCTGGTTGAATGCTCCCCGTCGCCCGACCAGTGCGGGGAGGTGGAATAACCCGCACCGGGCTATGTAGGCGAACCGGGGACACCATGCATAAGGCTGGTGCCATGTATGCCGGCCCAAGGAGACGTACTGGTGGCCAGATATGTAGAGCCGGCTTCATGGCACTTGGCTCAATGCTCAATCTAGCCCTACCAGTGCGGGGAGGTGGAATAACCCGCACCGGGCTATGCACACGTACAGGAGACACCGTGCGCTCTACTGCGTAACACGGTGTCTGCCCGGTGTCTGCCCGTACTCCCGCTCTCCACGGTTAGCCTGAGAAGTGGGCGCAGGTCTCCTACCTGCCCTTGGCCCACTACCTCTTAGCCCCCCCCCCCCAAGAAATTTTTGGGGTTTCTTCACGGGCTTCCGTGCTAGCCGCGTACCTTCATAAATCCGGTTTTTAGCTTCATTCTCCGGTTTCCAGCCACGTCTCTTTGCTGCCTCCTCATACCACCGCTCCTGGGCTCGCGCTGCTTCCATCTCCTCACGAGCGCGGCGATATTCCCCAATGTGCGCCCAGTGTCCTTTTCCCTCTAATACTTCCTCCCAAGTCCATGAGTCCTGATCTCTTGGCCACTGCTCGAACTTGCGCTGCTTGGTTCTGGAGAGGTGGGTGGTTCTGTAACGGTAGTCCTCCTCCTCTTCATCCGAAGAGGAGGAGCATGGATTGAACCAAGGCGCAGCGTTGTGAAATGACATGATTTATTTAAGACACGACAAAACAACGAAGACAGAAAACGAACTATACTTGAATTAACTAACAAAATAACAAAATGAATGTAGACAGACCTGGACGACGAACTTACATGAAACACGAAGAACGCAATAACAGGAAAACTGACTACACAAAAACCGAACGAACAAACATACCGAGAACAGTCCCGTGTGGCGTAACATACAGACACTGACACAGGAGACAACCACCCACAAACAAACAGTGTGAAAACACCTACCTTAATATGACTCTCAATCAGAGGAAATGAAAAACACCTGCCTCTAATTGAGAGCCATATTAGGTCACCCTTTAAACCAACATAGAAACAGAAAACATAGACTGCCCACCCAAACTCACGTCCTGACCAACTAACACATACAAAACTAACAGAAAACAGGTCAGGAACGTGACAGTAATTAAAACACACTTTCAGATGGCAGTGCACCTGGAGGTGGCGGGACTCCAAATCCCAGCACCGGAGCTGCTTTCAATTACCTTTAATGAAAACGCTACTGCTACCCAGCTCAGCCACTCAGGGTCAATAGGAAGCCTGATCAGATTCTCATCAACCTTCACATAGCACCTCATAATGAACTATACCCATATCAATATCTTCCTTTTATCTCTTCTATTCATCAATGTGGCACAGCTTTGTGTTGTATATCCTGAAATGCTTCATAATAAACAGAGAAATGGGGTGTGAGTTGGTTTGTATCTGGCAGAGAGCCTACATGCAGTGTTGGACGTAACATGGTGCACGTGGCTGGGTTTTGTGTGTGGGAACATTGTAGGAACAGAAACAACACAAACCTACAATGAATGAATGTACTGCAAAGAAGACAGACAGACAGACACACACATGAAGACAGACAGACAGACAGACAGACAGACAGACAGACAGACAGACAGACAGACAGACAGACAGACAGACAGACAGACAGACACATGAAGACAGACAGACAGACAGACAGACAGACAGACAGACAGACAGACAGACAGACAGACAGACAGACAGACAGACATACTCCCCCTAGCAGGCACAAACATTCTGTTCCCTTTTCTCTGGCATTGAAAGCCTAAAATCTGCTTGAAGCATGCTATTAAGTGCACTGTCTAAAGTCATCCACAGAGGAGCTGATCGCTGTGGGTTAGTGCTTTCACTCTACCTCCATCTCCATCCTTCTACAGGCGTCACTTTGCCCATGCTAGTGAGCTCAGTGGCAGAGGGGAAGTGGGGATTAATGATACAATGACATGCAGGGCTGATGTGTCAGAGAGGGGTGTGGGGATGTGGAGGGAAGTGGCTGCCCTGCATACAGGAATTAGTTTTCATCGTCACAGCACTGTCGCTGTGCATTACGCTCAAGCTCTTAGTTCGCCAAAGGAGAGCAACCCTGGAATGAATGGGTTAGTGCTGAGGGGTAAAAAAAAATCATCCCTCTTTTACACTCTCGAGTCGATTTTCACAGCTCTGTACACGCCAAGCCTGTGCTAAGGTCACCTCACATTCTTATTTTAGAAGCTCTATGTTGTGGTTCTCAGTACTAGAGTGCACTCTGCAACCACAAGCAGACCCCCTGAGGGGTGAAGTGGTAGACAAATATGTCAGTGAAAAGTATCTAAATACTGTGTTAGAATGAGAGGAACATGGAGGGGGGAACCTTTCAGCATCACTTCAGGCCAATGTTCCTTTTAAAGCACTAAGATCATGGTCATGGTGCCTCTCTCTCTCAGTGACTCCCTGTGTCTCTTCCTGGTTGCACACCATGTGACCGAGGAGATATTATTACAGCCTTGTGTCTCTGTCATGGCAAGTCCTCAAAGTCTTTTTAATATGGCAACATAGATATGTCATGATATCAGTAAACAGTAATGCTGTGTATCTAGGCCATGCACAGCAGGTCTAGTTGAGGTCCTTCTTCCAATGTAATCAGGAAGTTGGTGGTAAGGTTACTGAGCACCAGTACTGAACACCACCAAATGACAGTCCCCACCTCCCCATGCTCGTTCCGGGTAGTTCCGGGTTGAAAATCACTGGGTGGAAAGGGCCTGCCATTACCTTACTTAGAAAAACATTGCTCTCTGCTGAGAACTCCTGTTATTGTGAAGTATAACTCAAGCGCAGAAATGGGTGTAATAAAGGTATGATTACGCAAGCTAGCAAGTAAGGGCAGGAAAAGGAAAAACCCCTGTAAGAAACAAGGGCTGAGCCCAGCAGCCAAGCGCACCCAGCTATGGTAGACTGCAACAGAGATGGATACCAGTGTTATGACAGGCAGGCCATACTACCCAGCCACTCACTCACACAATCACAGCTGGCCTCTGTGGAGGAATATGAGCAGCAGCATCCAATTCAAACATGACGGAAATTAACAAGACTGGCCTACCTTACAGGCTACGAACAAAATAGGTTTTCATTCCAAAAATGAAATGTGAAGCTAGTTCAGAATTCCACAATGAAGGTTTGGATACAGAAGCGTACAATTTACTGAGTGCTACATTGTAGAGTTAGAAGTGCAGTGTGGATGTATCTCACTGAGAAGGTTATGATTATGATGTACTGTATAATATCAATTAGCAAACTATTTTATTTTATTACAAAAATCCTCTAATAAAGCATATGTGGTCGCTTTCCGATTGTATTGTTGTTTTAGTACATTTTTGTTGAGTAAAGCAGCTCCAAAATCCAACTGTGGAGGGGCAGACAGTGAAATTACAGAGCGTAGGAGTCATTGTTCTTCTCTGGTTGCGCGTGATTGGCTCAGCGTGCTGTCACTTATGGGAACACTACGTCACCGCAGCACCTGCTGGGGGAGCTAGCCAGCAAAAGCTCATCTTTGGTGCTCCATTGATTTACAGTAGAAGTGCCCGCCCAAAAAGGATCATTGTCATTGGCCACAGATACAGTAAATCAATGTGTTATGCCCGGTAACTTTGATTGGACTGAGGTGTCGACTTCATAGCTAGCTAATTGTTTAACACGCACTGTTAGCACGTCTACAAGCTAGGTAGCTTAGCTAGCTAAAACATGTTGACTAGCTTAGCTATATCGTAGCAAATAATATTCGAAGTTAGCGTTATAAAGGAAATGATAAAACATCTCGGTGCTCATTAACCACCAAAACTTAAAAATATGGCCAACCATTAAAATAAAGCAAACTGGAAAAGAAGATTCAAGTCAAGTGGTTGGTGGTGGATCATGGAGCAGTGGCTAACATCTGTTTGGAGGTAGGCTAGCTATAATATCCTACAGGCTACATGTGTTATTGTTGATGTTGATGGCAGACTGTAATACCCATGGAACCACATGTAGAAGAAGGGTTAGTTAAAAATATATTTTATCAAATTTTGCAGTATATGAAGTTAGGGAATTGAGTTATAAACATTGGATATTGTTAACTGGGCCCGTTTGTAACAGGCAGGCAGGCAGACGCACGCAGTGTCTCAATATTGGAGACCGATTACTAGGTCGTTTACTATATAAAAGTATGATCGATTACCATGGTCTTCCGTGCAATAAGAGCTAAAGATATGGGAAGTAGGCATATACTGATCATAACCCAAATGTTATAACGTTTGTGTGTATGTGGCTCAAAACTCAATTCTCAAATTGGTTTTTACTGCATACAATGTGTATCCAGTACTGTGTAGTAGTGTACTGGTTTTGATGCATATGAAATTTGTTGATTGAGTTTTCCCCACCAATATTTTCATGTTAAAATCGCCACTGGACATCAGAGATCAGAGTCAATACGATTTGTGATTACCCAGCAGTAATATTACTAAATGTTAGTGGCAGGGAATATTGGATAACTAATACCAGTTGAAAAGTGGATTGATTTTGTAATTCTAATTGAAAATATAATATATATAATATAATATTTTTCTGAAAGAAAGAAAATTCTCCTTCCTCCTTATCTGATCTCTCTCAGCTGTGAGTGGCAGGAACCAAGAAGCTAATCACATCAGTCCATCACCACTCACACAGCTCCTTCTAATCCCCCCCCAAAGTCATCATAGCTGAGAAGTCTCAAGAAGTTCTTCAAGCTGTAGTTAGAGTTCAGTCGGTTCAGTTCAGTAGGAGTTACACATGTATTCCTTTCTACATTACTGTATCAAAATATTTTTGGTTTAAATTTAGAAATGTTTTCCTGCAAGATAAGATCAGGTGATAAGTGAACATTTCCAAAATCCACAGCCTGAACCTAACAAATCAATGAGGATTGCTACGCTTCAGTGATGCTCAGCATGTGGAGTAATTTTACTCAATCATAAAACCATTAGGAAAACAACTTGATAATTTGATTAATAATTACTGCATGTGGCTTAGGGGCCTTGTAATATATGACACACTATTTGCTTTTGCATTTCAAATGCTTGAAAAAAACATTGCATTCTGTATCTGAACGTGTGCGTGTTTGTGTGTGTGCGTTTGTGTGTGTGCGTGTTTGTGTGTGTGCGTTTGTGTGTGTATCCTGCTTGTGCTTATTAGTCCATGTTAATAGAGGCTGGACGCAGGACATTGAATTATACATGAACAAGATAATTCCATCTCAGTACGGACACACTCTGTGACATAGGTGCACAATCTTCTGATGGTCGTGGGATTCTGTCTCCAAGCTGTTTAAATGGCATTTGTGTTGGGTTTAGCACTGATAATCAAATCCAATTAGCATCATTATGCTGCCATGCAGAGACGGAAATCTTATTTAAGGACTACATTACAGTTTTCCCTGGAAGCGAGGCTCGTCTTCTCTGCACCATCACCTTATCTGCACCACTCACTACACTGGGCTGAGGCTCTGTCTGTTTCGGCGGGGTGGGATAACGAGGGTCTAGATCCTCTGTTAACACTCTGGTGAGGCAATTAAAGAGGGAGCGGTGCAAGTAGCTCCCCTGATTGCTTAATCTACTAAACCCTGCTTGTTATCCCATTGGTGCTGTTTAAAATGAACCTACTCCAATGTAAATATGATCCTTAGTCATGCAAAACAGAGCTCAGTAATATACACTAAGTGTACAAACATTAGGAACACCATCCTAATATTGAGTTGAACCCCGTTTTGCCCTCAGAACAGGCTCAATTCGTCAGGGTATGGTGTCGAAAGCGTTCCACAGGGATACTGGCCCATGTTAACTCCAATGATTCCCACAGTTGTCATGTTGACTGGTTGTCCTTTGGATGGTGGTCCATTCATAATACACACGGGAAACTGTTGAGCATGAAATACCCAGCAGCGTTGCAGTTCTTGACACAATCAAACCGGTGAGCCTGGCACCTACTACCATACCCCATTCAAAGACACTTAAATCTTTTGTCTTGCCCATTCCTCCTCTTAATGGCACAGATACACAATCCATTTCTGAATTGTCTCAAGGCTTAAAAATCCTTCTTTAACGTGTTTCCTCCCCTTCATCTACACTGATTGAAGTGGATTTAACACTTGTCATTCTATGTCCCTCAAACTCAACTTTGGACCTCGAAGGCAGTTCCACTCGCTTTTTTCATTGTCTAATCAGGGACTGATTTAGACCTGGGACACCAGGTGGGTGCAAATAATTATCAGGTAGAACAGAAAACCAGTAGGCTCAGGACCTCATACGGTAAGAGTTGAATACCCCTGGTCTATGTCATGGAAAGAGCAGGTATTCCTAATGTTTTGTACACTCAGTGTATATATAATATATGCCATTTACTAGACACTTTTATCCAAATGTGACTTACAGTCATGCTTGCATACATTTTACTTATGGGTGGTCCCGGGAATCGTACCCACTACCCTGGCGTTGCAAGCACCAAGCTCTTTCAATAAGCCTGTAGAATGGAGGGACCTTACACACCACTTGATGTTGTGTGTTAGACAAACCAAACTCTCTAGGTCATCATTCTCTGACAAGATGTCATCCTGTTAAGAAATGGACAGCCATCGGCCGGCTGCTCTGGAAAAGACCCTCTTCCAGTGAGCACCTTACCACCTGCTTTAAGCTCCTTCCACAGAGGCGATCAATCCCCTCAACTGCTGAAGTTAGAGGACACAGTCAGACAGAGACGGGGGGAGAGGAACATGTTACTGACTTCCAGCAGGGCTGAAGACATCTCTGAAAATAGTCAGACTGACCTACGGGGTAATTCAGTCACCTTCACCATGCCATTGCAGTCTCATTTTGATTCCACAGAATACAGTTCTAAACCAAGAGGCCCAACATCGCGATACTTGCTAGAACGCTTCGCGAAGCAGACTCGACCGGGATTTGGGAAGACAATGGGAGAAGTGAAAATGTCCAAACTTGTGAAAGTGAGAAACTGACACATTTTTTTTTTTAAATCAAAAACAACTGAACAACAGTTCAGCACGAGATGACCAATGGACTTGATGACGTGTTTCCGCACATAAGCTTAGTTAGCCAATGTCGCCATGACATTGCCTTTGAAATGGCGCTGTACTCGATGGCCGCCGTTTTGCAAGCTCCAACCCAACTTAGCTATTTTGTGACTATTTTTTAAAGTTATTTTTTTACTTTATTTTCAGGAAATGTATCTGCTATTATTTCTTACAACCGACAAGGACTTTTGAACATTAGATCGGCAGCTACTTATCCCAATTCCCGCCTCAACCTCAACTCATCTGCCCTGGGCTCTCTCTGTAATTTCGACCCAATTTTTGGGCTATCCAAGAGGAAAAGCTGTCATTACAGAGGCAGGGGGGGGGGGGGGGGGATCCGGGTGAGATTATGGCGAAGGGAAAAAAAGGCCACCTCTTCCCTCCATTCTGCTGGCCAAACACTTGATAAGAAGATGGATGACCTCCAATTGCAGATTTGCTACTAACGTGACTCTCGAAACTGCAATATTATTTTCTGAAACATGGCTCTCAGACAAGATACCCCCCATGCCTATCCAACTCGATGGATTCTGCATTCATCAGGCAGACAGGACAGTGGAGTTGGGGAAATTGAGGGGGAGAGGTTTTCCTGTACATTAACAGCAACTGGTGTGCAAACTCCAGTGCGGTGGAAGTGTCGACCGGATGTTCACCCGTATCGGTCAAATGCCGACCCTTCTACCTCCCAAGGGAGTTTTCAGCTGTTATCGTGACTGTTGTATATATTCCAACTCAGGACAAGAAAAATAACAAGCGGTAGAAAGCTATAAACAACAAGAACAACTATATCCAGAGACTGCTTTTCTGGTTGCCAGCTATTTTAATTCCGCATCACTAAGACACGTGATGCCCAACTTCCATCAACGCGTTTCAAATGCCACTAGGGGCGATAAAGTCCTAGACCACTGTTATTCTACTCACAAGCAAGCATACAAGGCCCTCTCTTGTCCACCATTTGGCAAATCAGATCATGACTCTTGCTTTCTCTTTACAAGCAGAAACTCAAACAAGAAGTACCCATAACTCGCTAAATTGAGAAATGGTCACTAGAATCAGAGATTATATTACAGGACTGCTTTGCTAGCGCTGATTGGAATATGTTTCAAAACTCAATAACATTGACCATCTCAGTCACTGACTTAAAAAAAAAATGCATCGGTGATGTTGTCCCCACGGTGAGGGTTCGCTGCTTCCCTGGATTAACACAGAGGTTGGTGATAAATTAAAGGACAGGGAAGCCGCACACAGGGCTATCGCAGACAACCCTGAGGCTACAGCCGAGGACAGGAATAAGTACAAGATGTCCCGCTATGACCTCCACAGAGTCATCAAATGAGCAAAAGGACAATATAGGAATAAGGTGGAACCATATTACACAGGCTCTGACGCCCACCGCATGCAAAAGGGGCTACATTCCATTATGGATTACAAAGGAAGACCCAACCTTAATCTGCCCAACGATGCCTCTCTACCAGATGAACTCAATGCGTTTTATGCACGCTTTGACAACAGCAACATTGTGCCGGGTTTGAGGGCCGTCACCGACCCAGAGGATTGGGTGATCTTGCTCTACAAGGCCAATGTGAAAAGGGTCTTTAATCAGGTCAACACCTGCAAGGCTGTGGGGCCCAACGGGATTCCAAGGTGCATTCTCAGAGCATTCGTAGAACAGCTAGCAGGCATATTCACATGAATTTTCAACCGCTCCTTGTCCCAGTCTGTAATCCCCACATGTTCTAAGATGACCACCATCATTCCTGTTCCCAAGAACTCTAAGACTTCATGCCACAATGACTACCGCCCTGTAATGAAGTGCTTTGAGAGGCTGGTTATGGAACGCATTAACTCCACTATCCCAGACACCCTAGACCCACTACGAATTTGCATAAACAACATTCGGGGGGAAAGGTCCATAGATGTCGCAATCTCAATTGCTCTCCACACTGCCCTCACCCACCTAGATAAGAGGAATAACTATGTGAAAATGTTGTTCATTGACTACAGCTCAGCGTTCAAATCCATTGTCCCCTCCAAGGTCGTCACCAAGCTTAGGAATCTGGGTCTGAACACCTCCCTCTGCAACTGTACTTCCTGACCGGCCAACCCCAGGTGGTGAGGGTAGGCAACATCACCTCTGCCATGCTGACTCTCATCACTGGGGCCCCACAGTGATGAGCCCCGTCGATGGACTACAGGAAAAAGAGGATCGAGCATGCCCCCATTCTCATCGACGGGGCTGCAGTGGAGCAGGTCGAGAGCTTCAAGTTCCTTGGTGTCCAAATCACTAAAGACTTAAAATGGTCTAAACACACATGCACAGTTGTGAAAAAGCCACAACAGTGCATCTTCCCCCTCAGGAGGTTGAAAAAGTTTGGCATGGGCCCTCAAATCCTCAAAACATTCTACAGCTGTACAATGCATCTTGACTGGCTTTATCACTGCCTGTAATGGAAATAGCACCGCCCTCAATCGCATGGCGCTACAGAGGGTGTTGCGGACAGCCCAGTACATCACTGTGGTTGAGCTCCCTGCCATCCAAGACATCTATATCAGGCGGTGTGGAAGGAAGGCCCGGAAAATCGTTAAAGACCCCAACCACCCACGCCATAGACTACTCTTTCTGCTTCCGCAAAGCAAGCGGTACCGGTGCATCAAGACTGACACCAACAGGCTCTTGAACAGTTTCTATCCCCAAGCAATAAGACAGTCCGTATTGCTATTGTTAGCTATTTATCAATCAGAGTTAACCTTGTATCTTATTGACCTTTTATTTTTTATTTTTGCACTGTCTCTATGCACACTCACAGGGCCTTACACACTCACTCCATCAACTGCTCACTCACACATAATATGCACATACATTTAAACTGACTCTACACACATGCAGACCCACTCACATACAAGCTGCTTCTACTCTGTGTATCTTATATCCTGTCGCCTAGTCACCTTACCCCTATACATATCTACCTCCATCACTCCAGTATCCCTGCACATTGTAAATATAGTTTTGGAACTGATCCTGTATATAGTATTGTTACTTGCTTACTTATTGTGTTCTTCATATTTCTTCTCATTTCTTGTGTGTTTTTTCTAGTATTACATAGTTATTAATTATTGCATTTTGGGGTTTTGAGTTTGCAAGAGAGGCATTTCACTATACTTGTGCATGTGACATTAAAACTTGAAACTTGAAACTACAAGGGTGATCTGTGATTTCTAATGGAGAAGCAGTTTCTAGGAATCTTCATACTTTTCTATCTTTGACAGTGCTTTTCCTACTGACTCATCACAAAGCTGAGGTTGCTGGAGGTGTAGCGTTTTGTATTTTGATCTTTTTTCATGCCTTTATTCTTCATTGTGCTTTCTCACCCAATTCCCTGCTCTCTCCATCAGCTGAGTCTTCACATAATGTGTGTGAGAGAGCCCCCTCTTCTGGGACTGCTGCCTAATGTGATCAGTAATGAATTTTGTGTTACATTAGGGCTGTATAAATGGACGGACAAGCACAGACTACAAGTGTCCGGGAGTCGGACTTAATCTAATGACAGCCAGGCAGAGACAGAACCAATTAGAGGGAGAGGGCCAAGTCGCTGCTGCTGCAGGGACTGCAAATGAATAGGTACAAATCAAATCAGGGCCTAATAGACGCGCTGCGAGAGGAGCCAGTCGATGCTAATAGCATTAGGGCCTCGTGACCTCCCAGCTCAAAGCCACATCGGCCAGATAAACTTCCATCGGCCCTTCAAGGAAAAATCAAAAGACCTCTTGTTCACTTAAGGAGGGGAAAGAAACGTTGTTGTTGTCTCCTAAACAAGTAAAACATTTGGGTCGTCAGCATGGCAGACTTCCCCTTCAGGGTTTTAATATGAATTACTTAATACATCATTTCAGGCCCTTTAAAATATAGGCAGCTTTTTGCCTGCTTATCTTTGCAAAGGAATAAATCACTTGTTTACAAAGAAACACTGTGCCTCAAGCACATTAAAGAAAACTGGGAAATAAAATGAAGGTGGAATAAAAATGCCAACTCGATTTGTTTTGCTTATTGAGAGACATACTTTATAGGGTGCACTTGACAAACGGACACTGTATAAACACTATGTGTGATTCCTTTTTGCAAACATTGTAGAATAAATCAAGAGTTATGCTGTTAAGACACATTAGCAATATATACTGAGCGTACAAAACATTAAGAACTATTACATATAGTGACCAGGTGAAAGCTATGATCCTTCACTGATATCAAGTGTTAAATCCACTTCAATCAGTGTAGATGAAGAAGAGGAGACAGGTTATAGAAGGATTTTTAAGCCTTGAGACAATTGAGACATAGATTGTGTGTGTGTTCCATTCAGAGGGTGAATGGGCAAGACAAAAGATCTCAAAAATATATAAACGCAGCATGCAACAATTTCAAAGATTTGAACGATTTACAGTTCATATAAGGAAATCAGTCAACTGAAATAATTTAGGCCCTAATCTATAGATTTCACATATATGCATCTGTGGTCCCAGATACCTTAAATAAAGGTAGGGGCGTGGATCAGAAAAACAGTCAGTATCTGGTGTGACCACCATATGCCTCGTGCAGCACAACACATCTCCTTCGCATAGAGTTGATCAGGCTGTGGAATGTTGTCCCGCTCCTCTTCAATGGCTGTGCGAAGTTACTGGATATTGGCGGGAACTGGAACACGCTGTCATACATGTCAACCCAAACATGCTCAATGGGTGAAATGTCTGGTGAGTATGCAGGCCATGGAAGAACTGGGACATTTTCAGCTTCCAGGAATTGTGTACAGATCCTTGAGACATTGGGCCGTGCATGAGATGATGGCGACAGATGAATGGCATGACAATGGGCCTTAGGATCTCACCACGATATCTCTATGCATTCAAATTGCCATCGATAAAATTCAATTGTGTTCGTTGTTCATAGCTTATGCCTGCACATACCATAACTCCAACACCCCATGGGGCACTCTGTTAACAACCTTGACATCAGCAAACCCCTCACCCACATGACACCATACTGCCATCTGCCCGGTACAGTTGAAACCGGGATTCATCCGTGAAGAACACACTACTCCAACGTGAAGAACACACTACTCCAACGTGAAGAACACACTACTCCAACGTGAAGAACACACTACTCCAACGTGAAGAACACACTACTCCAACGTGAAGAACACACTACTCCAACGTGAAGAACACACTACTCCAACGTGCCAGTGGCCATCGAAGTTGAGCATTTTCCCACTGCTGAACTGGAGTCAGGTCAAGACCCTGGTGAGGACGACGAGCACGTAGATGAGCTTCCCTGAGACGGTTTCCGACAGTTTTTGCAGAAATTATTGGGTTGAAAAAGCCAGATGTGGAGGTCCTGAGCTGGTGAGGTTAAATGTGGTCTGTGGTTGGGAGGCCGGTTGGACATACTGCCAAATTCTGTAAATCGATGTTGGAGGCGGTTTATGGTAGGGAAATTAACATTACATTTTCTGGCAACAGCTCTATTGGACATTCCAGCAGTTAGCATGCCAATTGCATGCTCCCTCAAAACTTGAGACATTGTGTTGTGTGACAAAACTGCACAAAACTGCACATCCTTGTCAAAAGAGAAATGCTCGCTTTAAGGGATGAAAACAAATTTGTGCATGAAATTTGAGAGAAATAAGCTTTTCGTGCCTATGGAAAACTTCTGGGATAATTTATTTCAGCTCATGAAACATGAGACCAACACTTTACATGTTGTGTTTATTTTTTTGTTCAGTGCAGGAAGGTGTAAATCCATCAAATAAGGCATTGCTGACAGTGATTTATAGATATCTTGAGACATCTCGGAGGTATGAGTGGACCATGGACTAT
The DNA here is from genome assembly GCF_016432855.1 of Salvelinus namaycush. NCBI lineage: Eukaryota > Metazoa > Chordata > Actinopteri > Salmoniformes > Salmonidae > Salvelinus > Salvelinus namaycush. The sequence goes on along the minus strand of NC_052309.1, from coordinate 20,856,699 downwards.
ATGTGACCACACTGAGGAAATTTAGACGCAATGAGGTGAACTGAGGACAACACTACAGATTAAACCCAGTAAGATATGGGTTATGAGGACAACCATGTATTTCCAACTGATAACATTATGACTGCCACGGACACTTGAGTGACAGCAGTAATCAAATATTTAGAGATTGTGAACATTACTAAAAAATATATATTGACATTGACTTAAAATTCTATGCATATAATTACTGAGATAATAACAAATTAAATAAATTTAATTAAATACTAAACTTGTAATCTCCAACTATGTATGACAATGTATAAATACACTATATATACAAAAGTATGTGGACACCCCTTCAAATTAGTGGATTTGGCTATTTCAGCCCCACCCGTTGCTGACAGGTATATAAAATCAAGCACACAGTTGTGCAATATCTATAGATAAACATTGGCAGTAGAATGGCCTTTCTGAAGAGCTCAATGACTTTCAACGTGGCACCGCCATAGGATGCCACCTTACCAACAAGTCAGTTTGTCAAATTTCTGCCCTGCTAGACCTGCCCCGGTCAAATGTAAGTGCTGTGAAGGGGAAACGTCTCGGAGCAACATCGGCTCAGCCGCGAAGTGTTAGGCCATACAAGTTCATAGAACTGGACTGCCAAGTGCTGAAGCGCTTAGCACGTAAAAATCGCCTGTCCTCGGTTGCAAAACTCACTACCGAGTTCCATACTGGAAGCAAAGTAAGCACAAGAACTGTTCGTCAGGTGCTTCATGAAATGGGTTTCCATGGCCGAGCTGCCGCACACAAGCCTAAGTTTACCATGCGCAATGTCAAGCGTCGGCTGGAGTGGTGTAAAGCTCGCTGCCATTGAACTCTGGAGCAGTGGAAACGCATTCTCTGGAGTGATGAATCACGCTTCACCATAAGGCAGTCCGACGGACTAATATCGGTTTGGCGGATGCCAGGACAACGCTACCTGGCCCAATGCATAGTGCCAACTGTAAAGTTTGGTGGAGGAGGAATAATGGTCTGGTCAGGCCTAGGTCCCTTAATTCCAGTAAAGGGAAATCTTAGTGCTACAGCAAACAATGAGATTCTAGACAATTCTGTGCTTCCAACTTTGTGGCAACAGTTTGGGGAAGGCCCTTTCCTGTTTCAGTATGACAATGTCCCCGTGCAAAAAGCGAGGTCCATACAGAAATTGTTTGTCAAGATCGGTGTAAAAGAACTTGACTCGCCTGGACAGAGCCCTGACCTTAACCCCATTGATCACCTTTGGGATGAATTGGAATGCTGACTGCGAGCCAGTCCTATTCGCCCAACATCAGTGCCCGACCTCACTAATGCTCTTGTAGCTGAATGGAAGCAAGCCCCTGGAGCAATGTTCCAACATCTAGTGGAAAGCCTTCCCAGAAGAGTGAAGGCTGTTATAGCAGATAAGGGGGGACCAACTCCATATTAATGCCCTTCATTTTGGAATGAGATGTTCGACGTGCAGGTATCCACGTACTTCTGGTCATGTAGTGTATTTGCTCATTTCCTGGAAGAGGAGCAGGATAAAAGCTACTAAGGAAAGAAGGATCAGAGGAAGTTGTATAGTTTCTGTGATTACAGATAGGACCATAGAGATAGACAGAACAGAGGAGTGCAGTGCTCAGAGGAGTGCAGTGCTGAACAGATATCTCACACACCAAACGCCGCTGGGTTATCACAGGGCAGGGATGGAGCCCTTTGATGTCGGGGCCCCTGGCTATCTGCACTTGTCTCCGGATCTCTCTGGCCTGGCTCAGCCACACGTTGGCCCCTCTGACAGCTGCTAATATACATGCGAGAGTGGGGAGCAGGCAGTCGCTGCATAGCGCTGCTGATACGGAGAGACGACCACTATCTACTGGCTGAACACTCAGCCAGTCCGGGCAGACTCACACACAGCAGATAACTTTTTACCACTTCATAAAAGCTGTCTGAGCATGTCTGTTATTGACTCCTCAAAGGATGGGTCTGTTCCCAGGCTAACATATTTACCATCAAAGAGCTGGTGGGTAGGTTTCTTGAGGAGTGTGAAAATACATCAAAAACCGTTCTGTATAAACATCTCTCTACAGTGCTATCAGAAAGTATTCATAACCCATGACTTATTCCACATGTTGTTGTGTTACAGCCTGAATTCAAAATAGATTAAATACATTTTTTCTCACCCATCTACACACAATACCCTATAATGACAGTGACAAAGCGATTACAGCTTTGAGTCATATTGGGTATGCCTATATCAGCTTTGCAGATCTCGATTTGGGGATTTTTCTCCCATTCTTCATTGCAGATTTTCTCAAGCTCTGTTAAATTAGATGGGGAGTGGCAGTGTATAGCAATCTTCAAGTCTTTCCACAGATTTTCAATAGGATTTAAGTCAGGGCTTTGGCTGGGCCACTCAATGAATTTCACATTTTTGTTCTGAAATCATTCCAGTGTTTATTTGGCTGTATGCTTGCGGTCATTGTCCTGTTGTAATGTAAATCTTAGCCCCAGTCTAAGGACGTTTGCACTCTGAAGCAGGTTCTCATAAAGGATTTGCCTGTATTTGGCTCCATTCATTGTTCCCTCTATCCTTACCAGTCTCCCAGTCCCTGCCACTGAAAAGCATCATGATGCTGCCACCACCATGCTTCACGGTAGGAATGGTGTTAGACGGGTGATGAGTGGTTTTTGGGTTCTTGGTCATCTCCCTGACCAAAGTCCTTCTTGCCCGGTTGCTCAGTTTGGTCGGACGGCCAGCTGTCGGCAGAGTCTGGTTAGTTCCATATTTTTTTTTATTTCCCAATGATGAAGAACACTATGCTCTTGGAAACTTTTATACCCTTTGTTTAATACCCTTCCCCAGATATATGCCTCATCACAATTACAATATATCTCATAGATCTACGGACAGTTCCTTGGACTTCATGGTATTGTTTCTTCTCTGACGTGCACTTCTTTTTTGGGATTTGGTTGGTGGATCACATCCAACTTTTATATGCATACACCGCCACCTACTGTACTGGTGTGTGAGGCCATTCACGGTCTACCTACATTAAATGATAAAATACTAGTTTAAATTCTAATGTGACCTCTCCCCAAATCTCAATAGTCTAAACTCTTAACCTCTTTTTGGTAGGGGGCAGTATTTTACATTTTGGATGAATGAGGTGTTCAATGTAAACTGCCTGTTACTCAGGCCCAGAATCTAGGATATGCATATATATGGTCGTATTGGATAGAAAACACTCTAAAGGTTCCAAAACTGTTAAAATAATGTCTGTGAGTATAACAGAACTGATATGGCAGGCGAAAACCTGAGGAAAATCCATCCAGGAAGTGGGATATTTTTGATGTGGGTACTTTTCTATTGAATTCCTATACAGTATCTAAATGGTTAGGACCCAGATTGCAGTTCCTATGGCTTCCACTAGATGTCAACCTTCTTTAGACATTGTTTCAGGCTTGTACTCTGAAAATGCCAGGACAAAATATTATAGATTATTTAGACAATAGACAACCTGAGGATTAATTATAAACATCGTTTGACATGTTTCGACAAACTTTACCGGTACTATTAGGATGTATTCGTCTGCATGTCGTGACCGCTTTTGAGCCAGTGGATTACTGAACAAAACGTGCCAACAAAACTGAGTTTTTGGGACCTAAAGAGCGACTTTATCGAACAAAACTAACATTTATTGTGTAACAGGGACTCTTGTGACTGCAACCATGTGAAAATCATCAAAGGTAAGTGATTAATTTTATCGCTATTTCTGACTTTTGTAATTCCTTTACTTGGTTGTAAAATGTTTGTATACTTTTGTAAGAGGGGCGCTGTCCTCAGATAATCGTATGGTATGCTTTTGCCGTAAAGCCTTTTTGAAATCTGACACAGCGGCTGGATTAACAAGAAGTTCATCTTTAAGCCGATGTATGACACTTCTATTTTTATGAATGTTTAGTTTGACTATTTCTGTATTTTGAATTTGGCGCTCTGCAATTTCACCGGATGTTGGCCAGGTGGGACGCTAGCGCCTCTACCCATATCTCAACATTCCGAAACTCTAATGTAACTTTGACCCACATCTCAATAGTCTAAACTCTAACGTAACCTCTACTCACATAATTTACCTGCTTCTCGTTTATCTAATTGATCAGCTCAAACAGCACCTGCTCACCTTCCTTTCACCAATCGTGTGATGCCATTCACGGCCTACCTACATTACATTCTTTGATACGATACTAGTCTAAATTCTAACGTAACCTCGACCCACATCTCAATAGACTAAGACCAACCTCAGCCTCCCAGTGACTTGGACTACAGGCACGTGCTACCACACTCAGCCAGCTGCATGTGTGCAACTCTCTGATATGCACTGTAAACTGCAGGACCTTATATAGACAGGTGTATTTCTTTCTAAATCATGTCCAAACAATTGAATTGGCCACAAGTTGTACTGGCATATCAAGGATGATCAAAGGCAATTGGATGCATCTGAGCTCAATTTGAAGTGTCATAGTGTAACAGTACTCTTCTTGCGTTGTGTACAATCAATTCTCGACACGAACTCCAACGTGTAGCACCAGTCATGGAGATTTATTCTTTAACAATGTACCTGGTAGGAACAGCACAAAATTGCACGTCATGCAATGCACGGCTCACCATCCAACTCTGCACTCACGCACGCTGGTTTGGTGCTTGTTCACTGGGACATGTAGTTACCAAAATAATACAATTACAATATAATATCTTTAACAATGTACCTGGTAGGAACAGCACAAAATTGCACGTCATGCAATGCACGGCTCACCATCCAACTCTGCACTCACGCACTGTACAAAATATATGAACCCCCCCCACCAGACACAGTAAGTTGCTAGCTAGTACTGGCGGGAATTCTTTACAACCAAAATGCACAACCAATATTCTCCAAAAAACATTGCATCTTATGTGTGATGTTCGAATAACATTTACAAACAAATGTATATAAATTGTACACTTAAATCATCACTTGGGAGTATAAAAATCACTTTTGATGTACAGTGCTTTGCAACCAACAACTTACCGCTGGTTTGGTGCTTGTTCACTGGGACGATTCTAACTGAAACATCCTCCCTCGTAAGCAAGCTACGCAAACCAGCCAATAAGATGCCATGTTGAGTAGGTGACGGCAAGACAAAACTAACACCAAAAACCCATTGGCTTAACAATAAAGTGGCAAGGGGAATCACCAATAAAACCCTGTTACACTCCCCCCTGCTGAATTCCACTTGCAAAGAAAAATAATAAAAAATACAAAACGGCACTGTGCAAACATACCAGATACAGAAACACTCAACATATGTACAGAATAATCCAGAGAAAAAAAAAATAAATGGATATATTTTTATACTACCTAATAGAGAAACTAAAAGGTAAAGCTGTGTATACCAAGGATGCAGACCCTGCTTTAAATCAGTCACTAAATATTCCAGTCATTAGACTATTCTCCTTGAGAATTAGAGTGAAAAGCGTTTGATCAATCCCCTTAGCCCTCATAGGTAAACATGCCTGTTACATGTTAAGTACACTCAGTGACTTTAAAACATCCAAGTAATAAAATAAACTACCATAAGAGAGTTGATCATATCCGTCACATTACCATCTTGCAACCTCTAATCATGGTCACAATGATGTAAAAGCAAAACAAATAAAAGATGCCAATACCATTGACCCTCTATTCACATATTAAACCTTCAAGAGCTAACTGTCTGCTGATTCATAATCTCAATCAGTCTTGACACTGGTTTAAATAGTCTTCCTGCCCTTGACCTAATACGACCCCGACTACCTTCAACTGCATAAGGGGTAACAGTGTTGTGTACTGTTGCAATAGTGGGACTGTCAACACAGTCCGTCTGTAACTGATCAGGTAAGGAATGGTCCGAGTTTGGTAGGTCAGTACGGATATCGTAAGTAGACTGGTCAATTAGCTCACTCACTACACTGTTACGGTCTCGGTCAGATTCTTGAAGACTCTCTGACCGAGGCAGAACTTCCAGCTGCAGTATATCTTCCACAGAATCCAAAGGTGGAATATCCTGAGCATCCAAGGATCGCACATCACCCTCCAGGCTTGTGTCACCTGTTCCTTCAGAAGGCAATTCTGACACCCACACTCTCGTTCTGTACTCAGCATCATCATCCACTGCAGTGTCCATGGCAGCTGAGACCATAAGGCTGTCATTCATGCCCTCAGACTCTGTTAATCCAGACATGTCTGTTCCCTCATCAACGGCAGCATGGGGAAGAGGAAGGAAGTTGACTGGCATTATCAGGTTGCGATGTACCGTCTTCTCCCGTCCAGTGGAGCTGTTCTGAATCTTAAAAGTGTGGCTGTCAGCATTCAACCCAGTGACAAGGTAGACAGTATCCTCCCAACGGTCAGCGAGCTTCCGCTTTCCCCGCTCCACCTTGTTAGCCAGCAACACTCGATCACCAATCTCCACTGGTGCTCCTCTGACTCTTCTGTCATAAAGGTCAGCATGCCTCTTCAACTGCTTCGCTGCAGATGCCTGTGCTGTATTCATGGCTTCTTTCAGATCTCTCCTCAAAGACTGAACAAACTGGTCATAGTCGACAACTTCTGGGTTCTCTATGACTGAGCCAAAGACTATGTCAACAGGCAGTCTTGGCGTCCTCCCAAACATTAGCAGGAAAGGGGCAAAGCCTGTGGTCTCGTGGATTGTACAATTGTACGCAAACGTGATGGACTTCAGCGCCTGAGGCCATCTGTGCTTTGCTCTCTTTGGCAGGGCCCGGATCATGTTTCCCAACGTCCTATTCATCCTTTCGCAGGACCCGTTCCCCATCGGATGGTACGGCGTGGTGTGAGACTTCTGAACACCTGCAACACTCAACAGTTCGGCTATTAAAGCGCTCTCGAAGTTGGCTCCCTGGTCTGAATGTATACGGCGAGGCATCCCGTAGACACAGAAATAGTTGTTCCACAACTGATGAGCTACTGACTTAGCAGACTGGTTCGGACACAAGAAGGCATGAGCCAATTTGGTAAAGTGGTCAGTAACAACGAGCACATCCAAGGACTTGTTTGAAGAATCTTCTGCAGACCAGAAGTCTATGCACACTAGTTCAAGAGGCTCAGTTGTTATTATGCTCTCAAGAGGAGCTCTCGCTTCCGGTTCAGGAGTCTTGCTCACGACGCATCTCCTGCAGCACTTCACATATGCTTTTACCTCCCTCTCCAGGCCATGCCAGAAGAACCTCTGTCTTGTCAGGTAGACTGTTCTCTGTTGGCCCTGGTGACCAGCTTCATCATGGACACCCTTCAACACCATTGCTTTCATGGAGGCTGGAACCACATACAGATACGTTTTCCTCTTTGTAACCACATTCCTTGAAACACGATACAGTACACCCATCTTCATGGTCAACTTGTCCCAACTTCTGAGAAGACACAAAACCTCAACAGTCTCATGGGAACGCTCTCTCCGGGATGGTCTTCTCCCCCTCTCCACAAAGAAGATCACTCTGCTGATCACGTTGTCATCACGCTGCTTACTCATCAGTCGGTCGTGTGGCAGAACATCGACATCGGTCTGCTCTGATGGCATAACAGCCTGTGGAAGCTGTGGCAACAGCAGTGCATGTGAGCCCACTTCATCCCCCCAGCACCTGTGTGAATGAAGAACAGCTGCAACTTCATGTCTTGATAAAGCACCAGATGGGTCAACAGTAGCCTGACAGCTAATGACCACTTCGTTGGAGTCAGAGGCTTTGTCAAAGGGGTGGCTGGACCAGCGAAACACATCTTGCACTCTGTCTGTGCGCACAGCGTCGGCTTCAGCTAGTAAGGTCTCGTACGGGACCCTTGTCAGGCGATGGAGTGCACTGGGTCGTACGAAGGGCTCTCTGCTCAAAGCATCTGCAACAACATTTATTTTTCCAGGGATGTACTTGATGTCAAACTCGTACGGTGCCAGCTTGGCGACCCATCTCTGTTCACAAGCATCAAGCTTTGCTTTGGTCAGAATGTATGTCAAGGGATTATTATCCGTCCATACCGTGAACTGCTGTCCCCGTAGCCAGTGGTGGAACTTGTCACAGATAGCCCATTTCATGGCAAAGAACTCGAGCCTGTGCGCAGGATACCTCGACTGCGCATAACTGAGGGACTTGCTCGCGAAGGCTATAGGTCTCGCTGTAGCTCCCTGTTCCTGCACCTGGGACAGCACAGCACCTAAGCCATTGCTGGACGCATCCACCGAGAGTAGAAAGGGTTTTTCGAAGTTGGGGTGGGCCAACAAAACCTGGTCCAGTAAGGCTTGCTTTAGCTGGAATAAGGCCTGTCTGCATTCTGTTGTCCAGTCGGCAGCCGTCAACTTCCTGACAGGTGAGCGTCGCTTCTTTTTCCAGCGTGGAGCCTTGTGTCCAGTAGTCAATCCAAAGAGAGGCTTTGCAATGGTCGAGCAACCTTCAATGAACTGTTGATAATACACCACCATCCCAAGGAATGACCTCAATTTCTTCTGAGATGGAATGTCAGTGCCATCTTCCATTAGATCAGCTTCTGTTACTCCTGTAATGGCCCTCACCTTCTCAGGGTCTGTAGCTACACCATCCGCACTAATGATATGCCCCAGAAACTTCACAGACCTCTGCAGAAAGTTACACTTTTTTGGCGCCAACTTCAGGTTGTGAGCCTTGAGACGCTCAAAAACCATTTCCAGGCGCTGTAAAGCCAGATCTTCAGTGGGCGCATAGACCAAGACATCGTCAAGGTAACACAGCAGGCTAAGAAAGTTCTGATCTCCAAAGATGTTTAGCATCATCCTCATAAAGGTTGCAGGACTATTACATAACCCCTGTGGCATACGATTGTATTCGTACAATTCAAATGGCGACGTAAAAGCTGTGAATCTCCGGTCATCCTCATGCACTTCCACATTGTAGTAGCCAGAGGTAAGGTCCATTGTCGAGAAAAAGGCATTTCCACCTAAAGCAGCCAGTGCGTCAGCCTGGTGAGGGAGTGGGTGGGCGTCTTTGATGGTGCGAGCATTGAGCAAACGAAAATCAGTACAGAGTCTCAGGTCTCCAGACTTCTTCCATACAAGGACAAGGGGAGAGGCGAACTCACTACTAGACTTCCTTATGATTTCACGTTCTTCCATCTCATTCAATGCTTGTTTGAGTTTCTCATAATGATTTGGTGAAAGGCGTCGGTAGGGCATCCGAAAGGGTTTCTCATCACTCAGTTGAATGCGGTGAAGACATCCGGAAGCTTTTCCACAATCCAACTTGTGCCTGGAAAAAATAGACTGGTACTCAGCTATGAGCTGGATGAGTTTCTTCTTACCAGCAGGAGACGCTTGACAGGAGTTGACATCAATATCAGTCAAACCTAAGTCACGTAAGACCTCAGGCTCGCTTGAACTGTCAGGTCCGTCAGTATCGTGAAGTTGGCTGGAACCGTCATCAGTCAGTGTCAAGTCATCTTGGCAGTCAGTGAGTATATCAGCCGTTCTCTGCACTTGCTGCTGCAAAGCTGCTGATGAATCATCATTCACACACGAACAGTCAAAGTCCTCTAGAGCCATGCAAGGAAAGACATCGGCTAGAGTGGCGTTTCGTCTCAAAGTCACTGTCTTCTGAGAAGGGTTTATCACTCTAACAGGGAGCCACCCATCCCCCCGCAATAGAGCTACTGTCCTCCCTACCAGTATTGACCTTGGTGTTGACCTTGAACTGCTGGGCTCAATGAGAACAGCACTGCCCGCTGATAGATTCTGAGTGTTTCGTAGTCTGCCCCAGACTAAGTGCTCCTGCATAGGCTCTAGAGTCACCGCCCCTTTTAGTCTCACAGTTCCAACTTTGTCAGGTACTTCACTGTCTCTCCATCTCTCCACATTAGCCATCATATTGATTAGCTTGCTCTCCTCACCCCCGTCACACACAGGAGTATAAACCCTCTTCCAGAGATCTCCATCCGTCTTCAGGTGGCGAATCAAGTGCTTTAGGAGATTGCTGCCCAAGATGAGGTCATCACTCTGGCCTTCAACCACCAGTGTAGGCACGGCAACTCTACATCCGTACACCTCCATCTCCAGCTCACATACTCCCAAAGGCCTCGTCTTCAACCCACCACAACCAACCAAGACTACCTCTGTAGGACTCAATGATGGACTTTTCAACACTCCTGCACGCAACAGTTCAGGTAAGACCCTAGAGCTCAAGGTACAAGCCATGGATCCACTGTCAAGCATAGCTCTCACTTCTACTTCTCCTCCTATTAACACCTTGGCATAAAATAAATCATCATGTGCAGAAAGCCTCTGTGTGTTCTGCATTATGATACTCTTCTCAGTCTCCATTTCGTCACAAACACTTTTATATACAGACTCCAAATCAACAGCTCTCACCGATGGGGACTCTACAAAAGGCCCAACACTCTCCCCTTCTACATGCAGGCCTACTAGTTTTCCCGGAAGCTGAGCAGTGGTTACTGTAGGGACTCCACCAGCTGTGCTCAGAGCTGCGGCCTTGGGGCACTGAGAGCGTGCGTGGCCAGCTACATGACAAAGAAAGCAGAGGTGATTGGCCCTGCAGTGAAAGTAAGTATCATGTCCAGCATCCCCGCACACGTTACATGGCCCATTAGACTTCACTTTGCTCCTATTCCCTTTCTGGAACCTATGGTCAGACTGTTGTGGTCTCTGCTCCAGCACACGCTCCAGCATTGCAAGGATACGTTCCATCGGCTCAGCTGAGCCCTGAATAGTCTGGGCTGGGTAAGGCAACGTATTGGGTACTTCCATGATGGGCCTCACAGCAGGCATGGTGATCGGCATGACAGCACCAACTTCCTGCTTCATTGTTGTGATGGCTGGGATCACCTTAGATAAGTGAGAGTACCTCTGCTCCCTCCTGTATTCATCCAGCCTCTCATGAACATCTGCAGCAGTCCACTGCTGTAATGGCTTGCACTTAAAGATAAGGGACAGTTCAGCGTTAGGGCAATGTCTGATGAACATGACTGTGAGCTCACGAGATGGGTCTTCAACCCTTTTTTTCTGTCTCTTTAGACAATCTTCAGCAACCTCCATAGCCCTGTTCAGTCTGAGACAATATTCAAATGGTTGTTCATCAGTCAGAGGTAATGTGGCATAAAAGTCAGCGAGGGGCATGCTTGAAAAAGCAGTGTCACTAAAATGTTGTTTCAGTATGTCAAAGATGGGACTCGGGCCTTTAGATAAATCAACGGAGGGATTGCTGCGTATGCCCACTTTAACAACATCACGGGCCCTTCCCATAAGCCTACCCATAACCTCAACAGCTTGGTCCATCACAGATACGCCCCTCTTACGCATGTAAACCATGACCATATCCTCCCACTCATGCACTGTGCACTTTTCAGAGCCATCCCCCCGAAAGTACACTGGTTCCCTGATATCAGACTTCAATACCAGGTTCAGGCCTGACACATCCAAACCCCTAGAGCTGCATGCATTCCCCATAACATTGTCCCCAACATGTCCAACAATTGCCTTTGACTCCAAACAGGAGGCAATGTTCTCCCCAATGGAATGACCAATCTGCTGTACTATGTCTGCTATGAAATCCATGGAGACCTCCCCACTCCCTGTATTTGGCAAAACTCTGTCATACACATCCTTGGGCGTTTCCATGGGTACACTATCATCAAAACTCCCAAAACCCTCCAGTTTAGGCATAGGTGTAGAAGCAACTGGAATTTTGCCTGAACCCCTACCAACAGATGGTGACAGATTAAATGACAGGAAACCCCTACCTCTCCCAACACCTTCCATTTTAACAATGGGAAATCAACACACTAATAAAAATGTAACTAGCAAAAAAAATGCATATATATATTTCTTTCTTTAACCTCACGTCAAAATCTAACCTATATCTAGTACACAAGTAAAACTCACCCTACTCATATCAGATATACATTAGAATTTCAAATAAACAAGTAACACAAAAGTTATATAGTTTATCTGTGAAGTGTCTCAGCCAGAGAAATCATCAATTTCGATAATAAAACGTTGGCGGCGCCCTCTTGTGGCGAAATGCGATATCGCACTATACTGCACCAGCAACGTCTTATCTGGTTCTTCAACGGCAACCACGGCGAAGTTCTGAGATGGAAATCCAGCGAAGGATGATCCGATCCAGAAGAACGGTCACGGCACCACTGTAACAGTACTCTTCTTGCGTTGTGTACAATCAATTCTCGACACGAACTCCAACGTGTAGCACCAGTCATGGAGATTTATTCTTTAACAATGTACCTGGTAGGAACAGCACAAAATTGCACGTCATGCAATGCACGGCTCACCATCCAACTCTGCACTCACGCACGCTGGTTTGGTGCTTGTTCACTGGGACATGTAGTTACCAAAATAATACAATTACAATATAATATCTTTAACAATGTACCTGGTAGGAACAGCACAAAATTGCACGTCATGCAATGCACGGCTCACCATCCAACTCTGCACTCACGCACTGTACAAAATATATGAACCCCCCCCACCAGACACAGTAAGTTGCTAGCTAGTACTGGCGGGAATTCTTTACAACCAAAATGCACAACCAATATTCTCCAAAAAACATTGCATCTTATGTGTGATGTTCGAATAACATTTACAAACAAATGTATATAAATTGTACACTTAAATCATCACTTGGGAGTATAAAAATCACTTTTGATGTACAGTGCTTTGCAACCAACAACTTACCGCTGGTTTGGTGCTTGTTCACTGGGACGATTCTAACTGAAACATCCTCCCTCGTAAGCAAGCTACGCAAACCAGCCAATAAGATGCCATGTTGAGTAGGTGACGGCAAGACAAAACTAACACCAAAAACCCATTGGCTTAACAATAAAGTGGCAAGGGGAATCACCAATAAAACCCTGTTACAATAGCAAAGGGGTGAGAATATTTATGTAAATTAGTTATTCCTGTACTTCATTTTCATGACATTTGCAAAAATGTCGAAAAACATGTTTTCACTTTGTCAGTATGGGGTATTGTGTGTTGATGGGTGAGACAAAAAAAAATATTTCATCCATTTTGAATTCCGTCTGTAACACAACAAAATGTGTCAAGGGGTATGAATAGTTTCTGAAGGCACTGTAAGCATCTCATTCTTTAAAATATTTGTATATTTATATTATTAATAATTATTAATTATTAATTAAATTATTAATAACAATATTAACATCTTGGCATAGTTCTGTTATAATCTCCACCCGGCACAGCCAGAAGAGGACTGGCCACCCCTCATAGCCTGGTTCCTCTCTAGGTTTCTTCCTAGGTTTTGGCCTTTCTAGGGAGTTTTTCCTAGCCACCGTGCTTCTACAACTGCATTACTAGCTGTTTGGGGTTTTAGGCTGGGTTTCTGTACAGCACTTCGAGATATTAGCTGATGTACGAAGGGCTATATAAAATAAACTTGATTGATTGATTGATTGTAATATTACATTTAGATCATCAAAGGTGAGATAAAGGGAGAATTTGATTCCCCACACCTCATTGAGAGGCTAGAGCTATCCTCTCCACCTCCTGGACCTGTCGTTGGCGTGGCAACTCTTGGTGGCGGAGTCGGACAGACAGTGTGAACAGCCCAAAGTGTGGCTGTGGATCGCTCTGTCTGTACATACACACACTTTGTCTACTGCAGTTATTTTAAGGTCTAGGGTCCAGTCCAGGGGAAGTGTGATAAAGAAGGGGCAGCAGTCTATTTGGATGTCAAGGTCATGAGTTCATCCTCCGGACCCAGGCCATCTAATCTCCTTCCTCCCTCAGTCTGTCTGACAGCCAGCCATGCACCACATTCCACTCCCTTCACACCCAGCTTTTAACATGGCACAATTAAATAATCATGTGTCTCCTGAGAGAAAGACAGAGAGAAAGAGAGAGAAGAAAGGAGAAAGGAGAGTGAGAGAGCCTATAGAGAGCAGACAGGCTCTAGCTATGACTAGCCTCTGCCAGAATTCATGTTCTCCCTCTCTTAAACATGGGCATCTCCACCAAGCAGCAAAGGGATACAGTGGGGCAAAAAAGTATTTAGTCAGCCACCAATTGTGCAAGTTCTCCCACTTAAAAAGATGAGAGAGGCCTGTAAATTTCATCATAGGTACACTTCAACTATGACAGACAAAATGAGAAAAATAAATCCAGAAAATCACATTGTAGGATTTTTAATGAATTTATTTGCAAATTATGGTGGAAAATAAGTATTTGGTCAATAACAAAAGTTTATCTCAATACTTTGTTATATACCCTTTGTTGGCAATGACAGAGGTCAAACGTTTTCTGTAAGTCTTCACAAGGTTTTCACACACTGTTGCTGGTATTTTGGCCCATTCCTCCATGCAAATCTCCTCTAGAGCAGTGATGTTTTGGGGCTGTTGCTGGGCAACACGGACTTTCAACTCCCTCCAAAGATTTTCTATGGGGTTGAGATCTGGAGACTGGCTAGGCCACTCCAGGACCTTGAAATGCTTCTTACGAAGCCACTCCTTCGTTGCCTGGGCGGTGTGTTTGGGATCATTGTCATGCTGAAAGACCCAGCCACGTTTCATCTTCAATGCCCTTGCTGATGGAAGGAGGTTTTCACTCAAAATCTCATGATACATGGCTCCATTCATTCTTTCCTTTACACGGATCAGTCATACTGGTCCCTTTGCAGAAAAACAGCCCCAAAGCATGATGTTTCCACCTCCATGCTTCACAGTAGGTATGGTGTTCTTTGGATGCAACTCAGCATTCTTTGTCCTCCAAACACGACGAGTTGAGTTTTTACCAAAAAGTTCTATTTTGGTTTCATCTGACCATATGACATTCTCCCAATCTTCTTCTGGATCATACAAATGCTCTCTAGCAAACTTCGGATGGGCCTGGACATGTACTGGCTTAAGCAGGGGGACACGTCTGGCACTGCAGGATTTGAGTCCCTGGTGGCGTAGTGTGTTACTGATGGTAGGCTTTGTTACTTTGGTCCCAGCTCTCTGCAGGTCATTCACTAGGTCCCCCCGTGTGGTTCTGGGATTTTTGCTCACCGTTCTTGTGATCATTTTGACCCCACGGGGTGAGATCTTGCGCGGAGCCCCAGATCGAGGGAGATTATCAGTGGTCTTGTATGTTTTCCATTTCCTAATAATTGCTCCCACAGTTGATTTCTTCAAACCAAGCTGCTTACCTATTGCAGATTCAGTCTTCCCAGCCTGGTGCAGGTCTACAATTTTGTTTCTGGTGTCCTTTGACAGCTCTTTGGTCTTGGCCATAGTGGAGTTTGGAGTGTGACTGTTTGAGGTTGTGGACAGGTGTCTTTTATACTGATAACAAGTTCAAACAGGTGCCATTAATACAGGTAATAAGTGGAGGACAGAGGAGCCTCTTAAAGAAGAAGTTACAGGTCTGTGAGAGCCAGAAATCTTGCTTGTTTGTAGGTGACCAAATACTTATTTTCCACCATAATTTGCAAATAAATTCATTAAAAATCCTACAATGTGATTTTCTGGAATTTTTTTTCTCGTTTTGTCTGTCATAGTTGAAGTGTACCTATGATGAAAATTACAGGCATCTCTCATCTTTTTAAGTGGGAGAACTTGCACAATTGGTGGCTGACTAAATACTTTTTTGCCCCACTGTATATGGAATACGGTAGACAGAGTGGAAATACATCATTAGAAAATACAACTGTGATTTTCTTCACTGTGAATATATAGGAGTGAGAGATTATATCCAAGGCAGCTGTTGGCAAATGCCTGCTTACGTATCTCACAGCAGTGAAATTTCCTTATAGATTTTATAGAGCAGAGTGTTGGAGTGAAAAATAAATATGCGTGTCCTTTATGCCTACATTGTTACAAATGGGTGACCCTTGGAATCAAACTCACAACCCTGGCAGTGCCAGCGCCATGCTCTACCAACTGAGGCATACAGGACCACATACACTGCCACAGTTTTGGAAAAAGTACTCGATTGTCATACTTGAGTAAAACTAAAGATACCTTAATAGAAAATGACTCAAGTAAAAGTCACCCAGTAAAATACTACTTGAGTAAAAGTCTAAAAGTATTTGGTTTTAAATATACTTAAGTATCAATAGTAAATGGAATTGCTAAAATGTACTTATGTATCAAATGAAAAAGTAAAAGTACAAATGATTTCCAATTCCTTATATTAAGCAAACCAGATGGCACGATTTCTATTTAAATGTTTTATTGACAAATGGCCAGGGGCACAAGACAACACTCAGACATAATTTACAAACAAAGCTTTTGTTTTTAGTGAGTCCGCCAGATCAGAGGCAGTAGAGATGACCAGGGATGTTCTCTTGATAAGTGTGTGAATTGGACAATTTTCCTGGCAAAATGTAAAGAGTACTTTTGGGTGTCAGTGAAATGTATGGAGTAAAAAGTACATTATTTTCTTTAGGAATGTAGTGAAGTAAAAGTAAAGTACAGATACCCAAAGAACTGCTTAAGTAGTACTTTAAAGTATTTTTACTTAAGTACTTTACCACACTGCACTGCCATTGCCATACCCACACTGAAATTTCAGTCTCTGGCAGTTCCCTGGCCAAGAAAGCCCACTAGGCCACATTCATTCAAAACCAGTGAAGGAATTTGAGGTTAACAGGTTTGATTGAATAGGGCCGACAGTAGCTAATCACAGAATGGTGTTGTAAAGCCCTATTTAGTGAAGGAGTCAGATAAGTAGTGCCCTCTACCTTTCTTCCCCTCTGATCTATGCCCTGCTCTTACAGCCTCTTAAAGTCCAAACCTGACACTATTCCCTGTAAGCCTCACAGACAATCCCCACTCCTTTCCTCCTCCCCTTCTCTCCCCACACCCCCAGTTCCTAGAAGAAGCCCAGCGCTGGCACAGAGTCCCCTGGCGGCCCATCAGTGCCCCCCTCAGAGACCAGAACACTGACAGCCCTGCAGACAAGAGTAACGCCGCCCACCTCTGCAGCTCGAATGGCTGCCACAAGTGCTTAGCTGCAATGTGTGAGTGTTAATGTGGATGTAAGCCCCCAGGATCAACCTCCACCACATGATAGGTGACTCCAGAAGTGTCTTCCCTCCTCTTCATGCCCAGGGAACTACCTCACTTTTATTACATTAGCTAGAGTGTCGGCAGTTAAATCATTTATTCCTTTTCTCTCTCTTCCCTCCCTCCCTCCCTCCCTCCCAAGCCCATTTTCACCCTGGGCTCCAGGAGTGTTAGTAATCCTATCAATAGCAGCCTTCTGAGGGATTTGACTGTAGCTCTCTCTCACACAATGGAGCTCTGCCTCAGCTCCTCTCTTTCTTTACTTCCCTGCGTCCCTAAACGTTCATATCTGGAGCATCTGAGGAGAAAGAAAGAGGGTAAATCTTTCAATTGGCTTTAAACCTAAGAGAGCATAAAGAGCGCCTTCAGTGTCTGCTGTCTGTGGCACTTTCAACACTGTTCCTCTGTGTTTTATTGTAGAGCTGAGGGGACCTTTCATAGCCAAATAAGCCTGCTTCCATGCCTCAGGGCATCTAGCTGTGTGTAGCAGTGGTGACTAGCATCTCAGACATGCTCAACTTTAGATGACATTGAGAAACATCACTTACAGTAACCCTGATAACCGTACTGACAGGATGGGGGACTGTCGAAAACAAGATATGATTTCTACAAATATCTAGATGGATAATATCATAGATAAGTACATAATAACTTGTAAGACCAGAGATGCAGTACTGTATATGTCATTATCTGTAGGCTGATAAGACATACAGTAAGAGGGAGTGAGAAGGAGCAGTAGAGAGTGGGTAGCAGTGCTATGTGTAAGACTTGAGTGTTATCTACTAAGCTGCTAATGTGCCTCTGCTCTGATTAATGGTCTGATAGCCAAACTCTACCTGTGTGGACAGACAGGGCTGTGTCCAGATTGGGAGGTCGAGAGTCTTTACCTACTGTTCTTAGGGATAATGCATTGGCTAGCGTGGCACTGTGAAGCAGTCACCATAAAGGAGACTCACGGTCCAATGTACAGCAGGTCCTACGACACACAGCCACAGCAAGGACAAATGATCCCAAAGTTGTGATGTAAGTAACGATTCAAAGCAGTGGGTACTATCAGAGCATTCCTTTGTACTCAGAGTACAGTCAATAGAGAAAAACAGTGTGGGAAATGAATGGGTTCTTTTTCAGTTCCAATCCAGTCTGCTCTGCCTGGACTTTCTCTCATGATTTTTTTCTCCCAGTCTTTAATGGCACTGCTGTCTGAGCTGGCCTGACAGCATCAGTAATGGATTCAACATGGGCACTGGTGGAGACTGAAGGGTTAAAATAATCTTGACAAAGAGCAGACGCCAAAGGGTGTGCTCACTGACAAACCACTGACATGCCCATGACATCTGGATGAAGGGAACCTCCATCCTTCACACACACACACACACACACACACACACACACACACACACACACACACACACACACACACACACACACACACACACACACACACACACACACACACACACACGCACACACACACACACACACACACACACACACACAGTACAGTATAGCTTGAGCACTAGGCTCCCTGAGTGCTTCTTTTACACCCAGCTCAAACCACCCAACTACCACACAGCTGCGAGAGTGCTGCCTGAAAGGCTTCCAGGAGCCGACTTAAACAAATGAGCTCTCCAGCCTCTGGTACCCCCGGGGATGCGTTCTGAGAGTCACATTATGAGTGTAATGGGTGGGCTTTATATAAACAGAATATTGTGGTTTACAATGAATAATGAATGAGGCAACAGGCTGAGAGGAAGTTGGGGGTACACCTAGATGTCAGGGGACCTAATGGATTCCAAACAGGCTTGTGTTACAAGCAGACTAAATGAAGCAACGCTCTGTTTATGCTGACATGTAAATGTGCTTTAAAGCTACTTTACTGGCAGGCAGTAGGGCTCCGGCATGATCTGCACCACTTATCAATGACGTCTCGTAGAGAAAGACAGAGCGGATCACAGAGATGCAAAAAGGAATACATACACGTAAAGAAAAGTGAAAACATGACACTGTTGTTGGCTAGTTGCATTGCAAATAGAGGCTAGTGTCAGTGATGTACTGCGCAGAAGGAGTGTGGCGTAGGGGTGTAGGGTGTAAGCGGTAGGGGAGTAGAGGTGCAGGGGTGTAGGGGCGAGAGCGTTGCTGGAGTCATTAATCAGGGTGCCCCTCCCTGTTGGTTCCATTCATCAGCCCTGAGTTTCAGAGGGAAACTCGATCGGACCCCTGGCTGCCTGGGTCAGACAGTCCACATCAGGCGATTGATGACCCTTTCACCTCCACTCCCCTGACCTCTCCATGTTCACACTACCCTCTCATAACACTATTATACATCCCCACTGTACAGTATGTGATGAGAGACAGCATACTGTAAAATCCAACAGAGCTGTATTACAGTTTTATACAATCACTTTGGCACTAATTTAGGAACCTTGATGTCATTTTTCAAAACTCTAGACACAAAACTCACAACCAATGATCAAAATGCACATTTTTCAAAACTAACACTTTTTCCAATTGCTTGGTTACAATACACATAAAGCTGAGATCATTTGTTCATTGAACTAAAATCACCTGTTCAAAATGACACAACTTAACATCAAAATATTACTATTTCAAAATACAATTCACACATTACATCTGAGATAACTGTCTATTCATTTCATTACAATGATCTAACTATCAATTGATACAACTGCTCAAAATGATAATTAACTGTTGCATTACTCTTAATGCATAGTTTTATGGAAACTGACTAACAATATTCCATGATTAGATCATGAAAGTTTCAGGATAACGAGATCCATTGACACCAATTACCATGGAATATGAACCAATTGGACTACATTATCTATGGCTGTAATATTTCATCATCATTCTTTATCAGACACTGTTTCTATTTTCCCATGTAGCACTTTTCCAGACCATGTTTTCAGATTTGACATTACTGTACACTCACCGGCCACTTTATTAGGTACACCTATCTAGTACTGGGTAGGACCCCCTTTTGCCTCCACAACAGCCTGAATTATTCATGGTGTTGTACGTTAAGAGATGCCATTCTGCACACCACTGTTTTAAACAGCTGTTATTTGAGCATTTGTGGCCTTTCTGTTAGCTTGAATGAGTCTGGACATTCTCCTCTGACCTCTCTCATTAACAAGGTGTTTTTGCCCACAGAAATGTCGCTCACTGAATGTGTTTTGTTTATCGCACCATTCTCTGTAAACTCTAGAGACTGTAGTGCGTAAAAATCCCAGGAGGGCAGCTGTTTCTGAGATGCTGGAATCACCATGTGTGGCATCAACAATCATATCACGGTCAAAGTTGCTTAGATTACTCATCTTGCCTGTTCTAATGTTTGGTCGAACAACATCTAAAGCTCTCTACTCTATATATTCTATATATTGAGTTGCAGGCAGCCACATGATTCGCTGTTCGAATGTAACCTTCCTTGATGAGCTAAATCAGGTCTGTAGAGCTGATGGCATGACCTATGTCATTGTGTGGGATAATGTCATGTTCCACCATGCTCAGAATGGTGCAAGCATGGTTTCAGGCCCAACCACAATTTACCACCCTGTACTTACCCCCATACTCTCCTTTCCTTAACCCGATTGAGGAATTCTTCTCCACATGGAGGTGGAAGGTATATGATAGGCGCCCTCACGAACAAGCCGCCCTTCTCCAGGCCATGGATGACCCATGCAATGATATCACGGCAGACCAGTGTCAGGCCTGGATTCGCCATGCCCGAAGATTCTTCCCAAGATGTTTGGCTAATGAAAACATCCATTGTGATGTGGATGAGAACCTGCGGCCAAATCCAAAAGACAGGGTTGAGGGAAATATAGAAGTACAGTAATCAATCCTTTGTTTTGCTTTTTACAGTAAGCCAGGTGAGGAACACTACAGTTGACGTTTTAATGTAGTTTTTTTTTTTTTGTGTAGCTAATTATTTTTGCTTTGAGTCAAAGAAACCTATGTTGTGATTTTATTGTATTTCATCAATAAATTTCATATTTTGTTCAATGATTCCACTGTGTATGTAGTATTCTCTCTACTAGTCCTTTTACAGTGACGTATTTACGTGTAGTAGCATAATGAAACGTGTCACATATTTTGTACGACAATATTTAATGATTGTACGAACAACTACACAGTGAAACTATCGGTATCTTGTGTGTGGGTTATCTAAATGAATGTTGCTATGGTATTTCATGATAAATGAGTTATTTGAACCAATGATTCTGCAAGTGCAAGGTTTCTTTAAAGATATGAATGTACAATGCAATGTTTTGAACATCGGACAGCCTGTGTTACAAGTGACGACCGTTTTGAGTTTTGTGTCTAGAGCTTTGAAGAATGACCACAAGGTTCTGAAATGAGTGCCAAAGTGATTGTAAAAAACTGTATACTGTTTCCAAACTTTCATACACTTTCCAACCTACAGCATTATTTTACTCAATGTATTGTTTGGTTTGATCTGTAGCCTTGTATTCTTTATTTGTGTTCACTGTACATGTTATGTTTACGGTCACTCTCACACACCACTAACATGTTGCTGCCGAACGCTAAACTGCACATTACTGTGGAACACTGAGTGTGAGGATGATCCAAGGGCATCAAGCTCATGATGCATGATCTAATTTGTGTGGATCATTTGTGTGTGTGTGTGTGTGTGTGTGTGTGTGTGTGTGTGTGTGTGTGCGCGTGCGTGCGTGCGTGCGTGCGTGCGTGCGTGCGTGCGTGCGTGCGTGCGTGCGTGCGTGTGTGCGTGTGTGTGTGCGTGTGTGTGTGAGTGAGTGAAAGAGAAAGAGATTGAGATAAAGAGAAAGGGGGAGGGGGAAGCAGACATGCAGTAATGACGACCATGATTCCTGTGCCCTATTTTTAAGTGAGTTAGGATGTGCTGCCTGCTATTTATCTCAAGTCCTCCAAAGACAGCAGCAGTGAAAAAAAACCCAGACCTCAGCTGGTCTTCAGTCGAGATATGTGGGCAATGAATGCATGCACACGCGCGCGCGTGCACACACACACGCACACCCTTCCCTTGGCCTTGTCAACTAGCATTATTTATCAATGCGCTGACGTCTTCCATGGAGCCTGCGCCACATGAGAAAGTGATAAGATTGATGTGAGACATGATTCCACCTGACTGCAGACTGCTCCTGGGCAACAGGCTGTGTCTCCAGCCACCGCCTCGCCTCTATCTCTCCTGCTCTACTCTGGCCTGCTCAGCGAGAGGCAGGCCGTATGTCAATAGTTTAAGTGCTTCTCCTGCTGAGTCTGGGATCTGGGTGGGGTGTGTGTGTGTGTTCATTTTGGTGGGGGATGGGTTGTGTTCACACATGTGAGAGCTGCATGTGTATCCGCATGGACTTTTGTGTGCATGTGTGTGTGTGTGTGTGTGTTAGCACTAAAAGCGGTGGACACACACTAGCAGTGACAGAGGAAGTGTTAGACGGCTCCTAGGGCTGCTGTGTGTCGGCTGCCTTCTCTCTCACCTTAATCCAAACAGAAAACCCAACACATTTTCAAGGATCCTAAAACCACTGACTTGTGAGCTGCCTCCATTGCCAGCAAGGAATGAGGAATGAGATGACTCAACTGTCCCTTCACACCACTGGGGATGTGTGTGTGTGTGTGTGTGTGTGTGTGTGTGTGTGTGTGTGTGTGTGTGTGTGTGTGTGTGTGTGTGTGTATGTGTGTGTGTGTGTGTGTGTGTGTGTGTGTGTGTGTGTGTGTGTGTGTGTGTGTGTGTGTGTGTGTGTGTGTGTGTGTGTGTGTGTGTGTGTTTGTGTTTGTGTGTGAAGGGAATGCAGACACCCTTAGTTAATTCATCATTACATATCTGGAGCTCTCAGTCTCCACTGTGTGATATGTAGGAGCTGTGGCTGATGCAATGAGTGTGGGCTGAATACCAATGGAGCATTTTTGCAAAGCTAAGGCCTTTTGACGATTGGGTAAAGAATTTCACAATTTGTCAAAATACATAAGTTTAGCTGATATTGAGGAAAAATGTACTTACTACAACTTTTATATGTGGTTGTTTCACCTAACTATCTTAAGATGAATGCACTAACTAAGTCACTCTGGATAAGAGCATCTGCTAAATGACTCAAATGTAAATGTTAATGTAAATAACAAACATATTGTAGCTTAATTTGCTGTACGTTAATTTTCTTTGTGCTCAGAGGATTTGGATTGCAGGTTGTAATGTATTCTCTTTACCCTTTATGAGGGTCTACAGATTCCTTTTTAACCGTGGGTTAAAGGGCATGAGATCAGGAACTGGGTTTGAAAGAGGAGTCCCAAGGGTCAGTCCTTTAAATCCATAGAGAAATTATAGCATCAGGAATGACTTAATAATATCCACTGTGCTATTGACCAGTAGAACAAACAACCAATTTGGCTGCTAAATGGTTTGGATCTAGGCTTGTAAACAGGAGGTTTCTAGTTCAAATCCCATGTCGCAACCCTTGAGATAGGCACTTAAGCTCAATTGCTTCAATAAAAATATCCAGATGAATAAGTGGATAAGTATTTAAGAGCATCTGCTATGCAAAGAGCTGATGACAATAATAAACTGACCATTATGGCTAGATAGGGCAATCTTATCGAGTCAGCCAAGGAAAGGGAAATGGTTTGTTAACTCTGCCTGAACCAAAATGGAGTAAACTCCTTAAAACTGGGGGAATTTTGTTTAGGATTGGTCCACGTACTCTAAAGAGTGCTGGGGTTTGACCAACCTGATGTGTAGTTAAAGGATTTTTGAGATTCTGATATTATTGCAGTCAAGTCCTATTCTTCCTCTGGGATGGTCATTCAGCTCATCCAGTTTAGTCCAAAACTCCAAACTCAATCACAACACCAACCAGCATATTCAGGTTAATAACCATCCCCGTTTAACAAGGAAATGAATGCATGGTGAAACAAAGCTCAGGGCTAACCCAGGCCAAAGGGCCTGCAGCATCATAGAAGAGGTCACCAGTCTGACACCATAAAAGTGGAGAGTATAGGACGAGTATACGTCTTTTTTATCCACTTGACACTGCTACAAAGGCTTAGTCTTACCTTATTCTCCCTGATCAAAGTCATACCAGAGGAAAGGTGAGGTGAAGAGTCAATTGGTTCACATAAAATAATGAGTGACTGAGACAAGCAATGTAAACAGTGAATGTGTGCTGACAGAAGCAGTCCTGAGCCCTGGACAATCTCATTTCAGTCCCACTGAAAGCAAGACTCCGCCCAAACGTGTCCTCCAGTAAAAGTGTCAAGGGGGTCCATTTTCATTTGGCCACACATACAGAGTTAAAGAGAGGCACTTCAGAAGACGGCCGGAGCAGAGGTTTATGGGCTGAGCAGTGGTTTGTCCACTATCTGGGCCCATACAAGGCCTGACCTCATCACTGCATTGGATATCACCCCTCTAATATGTGCACATCCCCACTGGTATCTACACACAGACCTACTAGAGAAAACACAATTTAACTGCAGCTTGAGTGGAGGGTGATTGTTTACACCAGAGGTAAGTGGTGCTCAAGTCTTCCTGCCATGCAGTGGAAATCACAGATGTGGCTGTGCTGCTGAAGGTAATGAGGAGGAAGTGGAGGGTCCAGGGCACGGCACCTTAGAGGGATTAAACCACAGACACGCTTCCTTGTGTAAGCGTCAACGCAAACACTGGAGCAGCTAGCACCTCAGCAGCCCAGCCCTCCAGATCCCTAACAAACAACAGGAAGAGCTAATGGACACAGCCTGAGTGGAGAAATTGGGTGTAGGTGAAGCATTCTGGGGGTGGAGGACACATGTACAGAGCTGTGTCTGGAGAGAGGATTGACCAGAGGACGCCGCTGCAGTGGCACAGCAACATGTAGCAGACAGACACACAGAGCAGCAGTTCAAAGAAGAGGGGTTCTAATGCATACTGCATAACTGTAGACATCTGGGCCTGCAATCAGCAGGTTGCTCTCAAGGGCTGCCAAGGCAAACAAGGCAATAACAAATCCACTTTGCAGATCATCGATCTGCCTCTGCCCAGGCCAAGGTAAACATGTCGGGCTGAAGTTAGCTTATTAAACCAAGGCTCAGGGATCGAAGGGAGGCCATAAGCCCCCCTGTCCATCCCAGTCCACAGATGAGATGTCCTCTTCTCTCTGGCTCTATGTATAGGTCTGTCAGAAGGATTTCTCCATCTCTTTGAAACATGTCACTAAAATTCACTAAAATAGTGAGGATTTTCTCTAGAGAAACATGACTCACATGTATAGCATCATCATAGTATTTGCTATTTGAGTCAAGGAGGAGATGGAGCAATTAACCCAGCTGAGGTACCTGAGAACTCTGAGAGAGCAACATTTAGAGCAAAAAGTTAATTTGTACCTTCCCCAAACGCAATGCATCCATAGAAACCTTCTGTAGGATTGTTGAAAATTATGTTTGTGATTTATTGAAAGATGAACAGAAACACAAATCCTATGATAACCTGAGTAGAGATGAGAGAATGGCTCTTAAGGACTTAAAGTCAGATCTTTCGATTATCATTAAAAAAATGTGACAAAGGAGGAGGAATTTGTATACAAAACAAATGTGACTATGTGAATGAATGTCGCCGACAACTATCTAAAGGGGACTTCTATCGCAAACTGAATTGTGACCCTGGAATTCCAGCATAATATCTCACCCACGGTGGAAAGCTGTTTTGAATCAGGACAAATCAGCAAAAAAGAAGTTGAATTTCTATGTGTGAAATTTCCCAGATACCAACTTTCTAGACAGTCGCTAAATTACACAAACAAGTGTCTCCTCCTCCAGGTACACCCATTGTAGCAGAAATCGATTCTGTGACATCCAACATTTCTAAATTTGTGGATTACTACATTAAACCGATGGTTGAGAATCTCTCATCTTATGTCAAAGACACTAGTCACATGATCTCATTGATACAGGGCTTAGGAAGGATACCACAGGGCACCCTGCTGGCCACTTTTGATGTGAAGAGCTTGTACACTAACATCCCACACACTGGAGGCTTGCAGACGCTGCAACACTTCCTTCAGCAGAGAGACTCTACTCTACCTTGCTCCATCCAATGATTGCATCTTACAACTTACTGAACTGGTATTATCTAATAACTACTTTGTCTTTGAGTCAGACTTTTTCCTTCAAATTCGGGGTGTAGCCATGGGCTCCCCCTTTCCCCCCCAACTATGCAAACCTGTATGTGGGACAATTTGAAGGAGCACTCCTTCATAAAACAGAGACACACCCCTTACTTTCTAAAATACTCCTATGGAAGAGATACATAGAGGATGTCTTTGTGCTCTGGGAAGGAAGTCAGCAGGAACTAAATGAATTCAAAACGAGTGCTCTGAATACCTCAAATTCACCATGCAGACTGATGAGAGAAAAATAAACTACCCTGACTTATGGATTACCAAAGAGAATGATGCATTACACACAGACTTACAGTTGAAGTCGGAAGTTTGCATACGCCTTAGCCAAATACATATACACTCAGTTTTTCACAATTCCTGACATTTATTCCAAGTGAAAAATCCCTGTCTTAGGTCAGTTAGGATCACCACTTTATTTTAAGAATGTGAAATGTCAGAATAGTAGTAGAGAGAATGATTTATTTCAGCTTTTATTTCTTTCATCACATTCCCAGTGAGTCAGAAGTTTACATACACTCAATTAGTATTTGGTAGCATTGCCTTTAAATTGTTTAACTTGGGTAAAACTTTTCGGTTAGCCTTCCACAAGCTTCCCACAATAAGTTGGGTGAATTGTGGCCCATTCCTCCTGACAGAGCTGGTGTAAATGAGTCAGGTTTGTAGGCCTTCTTGCTCGCACACGCTTTTTCAGTTCTGCCCACACATTTTCTATGGGATTGAGGTCAGGGCTTTGTGATGGCCACTCCAGTACCTTGACTTTGTTGTCCTTAAGCCATTTTGCAACAACTTTGGAAGTATGTTTGGGGTCATTGTCCATTTAGAAGACCCATTTGCAACCAAGCTTGAACTTTCTGACTGATGTCTTGAGATGTTTCTTCAATATATCGACATAATTTTCCTCCCTCACGATGCCATCTATTTTGTGAAGTGCACCAGTCCCTCCTGCAGCCAAGCATCCCCACAACATGACGCTGCCACCCCGTGCTTCACTTTTCGATGGTGTTCTTCGGCTTGCAAAGAGGCACCCCCTTTTTCCTCCAAACATAACAACAGTCATTATAGCCAAACAGTTCTATTTTTGTTTCATCAGACCAGAGGACATTTCTCCAAAAAGTATGATCTTTGTCCCCATGTGCAGTTGCAAACTGTGGTCTGGCTATATTATGGTGGTTTTGGAGCAGTGGCTTCTTCCTTGCTGAGCGGACTTTCAGGTTATGTCGATATAGGACTCGTTTTACTGTGGATATAGATACTTTTGTACCCGTTTCCTACAGCATCTTCACAAGGTCTTTGCTGTTGTTCTGGGATTGATTTGCACTTTTCACACCAAAGTACGTTCATCTCTAGGAGACAGAATGCATCTCCTTCCTGAGCAGTATGACGGCTGCGTGGTCCCATGGTTTTAATACTTGCGTACTATTGTTTGTACAGACGAATGTGGTTCCTTCAGGCGTTTGGAAATTGCTCCCAAGGATGAACCAGACTTGTAGAGGTCTACAATTTTTTTTCTGAGGTCTTGACTGATTTCTTTTGATTTTCCCATGATGTCAAGCAAAGAGGCACTGAGTTTGAAGGTAGGCCTTGAAATATATCCACAGGTACACCTTCAATTGACTGAAATTATGTCAATTAGCCTATCAGAAACTTCTAAAGCCATGACATCATTTTCTGGAATTTTCCAAGCTGTTTAAAGGCACAGTCAACTTAGTGTATGTAAACTTCTGACCCACTGGAATTGTGATACAGTGAAATTATAAGTGAAATAATCTGTCTGTAAACTATTGTTGGAAAAATGACTTGTGTCATGCACAAAGTAGATGTCCTAACCGACTTGCCAAAACTATAGTTTGTTAACAAGAAATTTGTCGAGTGGTTGAAAAACGAGTTTTAATGACTCCAACCTAACTGTATGTAAACGTCAGACTTCAACTGTATACACAAAGCCCACAGATCACAATACCTTGCTATGTGCGGATAGTATGCATTTATGCAGGGTTAAACGAATATGTGGCCACCAGACAGATTTTGACAGCAATGCTAAATGAATGACAGATACATTCAAAATGAGAGGCTACAAGGACAAAACTCTTGCCGCTGCAATGATGAAAATATCTCACAAACCAAGAGAGGAATTACTAAAAACTCAACCAAAGAATAAAAACAATGCAACCGTCTTTTGCACTAAGTACACCAAGGGTTCGGAGAAAATGAAAGCAATCCTGAAAAAGCACTGGCATATTCTGCAATCAGACAAAAAAATTGCATCTGTCATGCCCCCTGAGCCCACTCAGACACTCTTGACACCTATCCCAAATGGGAACTACAAATGTGGCTCATGTGCACAGTGCAATAGCACGATAAAAACATCTTTCTTCAGACACCCACATACAGGTCGAAAAATCCTTGTTAGGGGTACCATCTCACTCAAGACCAAGGGAGTAATCTATCTCATCACCTGTTCATGTGGAAAAGCCTACGTAGAACAAACGAAAAGACAATTAAAACAACGCATAGCTGAACACCGTAGCTCAATCAGGTGTAAGAACATTGACTATCCAGTAGCAGCTGACTTTGTTGAAGTTAACCATCCAATCTCCTCCCTCAAATACACAGGCATTGAGCATGTTGCTCTACCAAGGAGAGGAGGTAACATCGAGATCCTACTACTACAAAGGGAGGCTTACTGGATATCCTATCTAAAAACATTAACCCCTAGTGGTCTGAATATTGACTTTGATCTCAGGCCCTTCTTATGAACAAATCTTTCTTTTATGAACCAGTCTTATAAATGTATATATTCTTCCTACAGCTTATTAGCGTACACCTAATACAGTGGGGCAAAAAGGTATTTAGTCAGCCACCAATTGTGCAAGTTCTCCCACTTAAAAAGATGAGAGAGGCCTGTAAATTTCATCATAGGTACACTTCAACTATGACAGACAAAATGAGAAAAATAAATCCAGAAAATCACATTGTAGGATTTTTAATGAATTTATTTGCAAATTATGGTGGAAAATAAGTATTTGGTCAATAACAAAAGTTTATCTCAATACTTTGTTATATACCCTTTGTTGGCAATGACAGAGGTCAAACGTTTTCTGTAAGTCTTCACAAGTTTTTCACAAACTGTTGCTGGTATTTTGGCCCATTCCTCCATGCAGATCTCCTCTAGAGCAGTGATGTTTTGGGGCTGTTGCTGGGCAACACGGACTTTCAACTCCCTCCAAAGATTTTCTATGGGGTTGAGATCTGGAGACTGTCTAGGCCACTCCAGGACCTTGAAATGCTTCTTACGAAGCCACTCATTCGTTGCCCGGGCGGTGTGTTTGGGATCATTGTCATGCTGAAAGACCCAGCCACGTTTCATCTTCAATGCCCTTGCTGATGGAAGGAGGTTTTCACTCAAAATCTCACGATACATGGCCCCATTCATTCTGTCCTTTACACGGATCAGTCGTCCTGGTCCCTTTGCAGAAAAACAGCCCCAAAGCATGATGTTTCCACCCCCATGCTTCACAGTAGGTATGGTGATCTTTGGATGCAACTCAGCATTCTTTGTCCTCCAAACACGACGAGTTGAGTTTTTACCAAAAAGTTCTATTTTGGTTTCATCTGACCATATGACATTCTCCCAATCTTCTTCTGGATCATCCAAATGCTCTCTAGCAAACTTCAGACGGGCCTGGACATGTACTGGCTTAAGCAGGGGGACACGTCTGGCACTGCAGGATTTGAGTCCCTGGCGGCGTAGTGTGTTACTGATGGTAGGCTTTGTTACTTTGATCCCAGCTCTCTGCAGGTCATTCACTAGGTCCCCCCGTGTGGTTCTGGGATTTTTGCTCACCGTTCTTGTGATCATTTTGACCCCACGGGGTGAGATCTTGCGTGGAGCCCCAGATCGAGGGAGATTATCAGTGGTCTTGTATGTCTTCCATTTCCTAATAATTGCTCCCACAGTTGATTTCTTCAAACCAAGCTGCTTACCTATTGCAGACTCAGTCTTCCCAGCCTGGTGCAGGTCTACAATTTTGTTTCTGGTGTCCTTTGACAGCTCTTTGGTCTTGGCCATAGTGGAGTTTGGAGTGTGACTGTTTGAGGTTGTGGACAGGTGTCTTTTATACTGATAACAAGTTCAAACAGGTGCCATTAATACAGGTAACGAGTGGAGGACAGAGGAGCCTCTTAAAGAAGAAGTTACAGGTCTGTGAGAGCCAGAAATCTTGCTTGTTTGTAGGTGACCAAATACTTATTTTCCACCATAATTTGCAAATAAATTCATTAAAAATCCTACAATGTGATTTTCTGGATTTTTTTTTCTCATTTTGTCTGTCATAGTTGAAGTGTACCTATGATGAAAATTACAGACCTCTCTCATCTTTTTAAGTGGGAGAACTTGCACAATTGGTGGCTGACTAAATACTTTTTTGCCCCACTGTATGTTCCCCCTGTTGATGATGCTCATTTTACATTAAGGTTGAACTAAAAGAATACATGCAACAAATATGAAATGAAATACGAAACAATTATGTGAAATTGAATTAAACAAAAATGTATGTTGATTCTAATATGATGTGCAATATTCAGTTATGTTTCTATATGATAACAATAGCGTAATATATGCCATATATTTTTTAACAGTTTTACTAATTCATTTTAATTAACTTAATCATTATGACACACCCCTCACTATTGTAATTGGTTGCACTAATTGCACTGTTTGTCTACATAACCTGGTTCAAGTATTCATGGCATTACTCAGAGGAAGGCACAGTGATGCCGAAACGTTGGTAAATACCCATTAAATTGCTGGGAGTTTATATATGGAGTGTGCGACTTTCTTTATTTTGATAGTTTATTGCTATTTGATGTTTACCAAGTTCATGTGCACGTAAGTCGGTTATCTGTGCAAAGACAGATTGCAACTCAAGCTTAGAATACATCAGAAATAATCATCACAGACAGAACGGCACCAGATGGTGTAGAACAGGGATCATCAACTAGATTCAGCCACGGGCCGATTATTTTCTTGAGCGGATGGTCGGAACATAATAATTTGTAGACTGCAAATTTACCGCAAGAAGCCTAAACAAATATAATTTTTTACTAAAACATAATCGTTTCAAATCTTACATATGTATACGATTACGTCTCTCTATTATGCATGGAATACTTGGGAACAGATTTCCAAAATTAATATCACTTGGAGCTGATTTCCTGGTGTTTTTACATTCTTTTATGTGGAGGGGTTTCTCTTATAACAGTCTACTGATTAATGGGTATGACAGTAAAATATGACAGATGTCTTTACTAAACTTTCAAATAAGACCTTGATTCAGACCAGCCGTGAATTGTGTTGTGTGTGTGTTGTGTGATACACACACTGGCAAAACTCAGGTCAGGAGACAACCTCCATTGAGAGAGCAAATGAGCTGTTCCGCCCCCAGAGACCAGTGCTTATAGTGCAGAAACACAGTTCAGATCTCCTGATAGAGGAGCAAGCAGGTTGGAGGAAATGGAGCCTGATGTTTGGGATGCTTAACACAGGGTGTAGCTCTAATCAAAGGATCTAGGTCACCAAAAAACATCCAAGGCTGCCTGTTGTTATTACATGTGCTTCAATGTCTGCTCCATCATCTGTCTACTTCTCATACTGTTCTCTTTACCTGGCCATGGATGATGGCATCTGTTACTAACATTGGCATGAGGCCAGCCTTACCCGAAAGCTTTAGTGGAAGGGCAATGGGATTGAAAGTGCAGCTAAGGAAATCGAAATAAACATCCAGGTGTCTTATTAGATTGCTTTTCAGCGCCTGGCATAGTGGTACATACCCAGATAGCACATAACATTCTGAGAACGTTATTTTCTTGCTATTTCATTACTTTAACAGAATGTTTCCTAAAAGTTCAAACGTGGTTACATTTAATATACCTTTTGGTAATGTTCTAGGAATGTTCTCCAACTGGTTTGACATTGGGAATGTTCTCAAATGGTTCAGAGAATATTAAGAAACACCGTTCTTCTGTGGGAATTTCAGTACTTCAGCATAACGTTTCCTACAGGTCTCCTCATGGTTCTATTTAAAGTCAAGAAAACTTTCCACAAGAAACACAAGAAAACTTTAGTAACGTTTAGAGAATATTCTAAGAATTTTGTTTTAAAAACATACATTCCATTCTCAGAACGGTAAGAAACATTTCCATAAAAAAAAAAGCAATGTTTAGAGAATGTTCTAAGAATGTTATTTAAAAACAGATACATGCTGTTCTCAGCATCAACAAAACTCTCTCTCTCCTTTATCTTGTTAAGTGTGTTCAGGTGTGTTGGCCATGCCCACTGATTGGCCACAACTGATCTTAATGAATGCTTGTTTCCTTTGATGAACAGATTTGTATGAGTTAAAAAAAACATGGCATGCTAGCTTCATCCTGGTGGCCCAGTGGACTAATCCCATGGCTAGAGAACAGAAGATCACAGGTTTGGACCTCACTGATGCTGTGCTACATAAAAAATAAATATGTTTGCATGCTTAATGCCTAAGCAAATGAATGTGTATGTATCCTATCTGTGCTTGGAGATCAAAAAGGTTAACCTAAGCTATTAGTGTTATTGAAACATGTTCTCTGAATGTTTTTTAATTACCTTCAAATAACCTACAATTTATGTTCATCAAACCTCCCAGGAAAACTTTCAGGGAACCACAGTAAAACATAATTTAAAAAAACGTTTTACCGGTCAGGAGGCATATGGCTACTTTCCCAGAACCAATGGGAAACCAATAGCATACATTACCACAACTTCCAAGAAAACAAATATGCTAGCTGGGTAGTGTCAGCAACACCTTAAATATTTTTAGACAGTTTAGAGGCAGCTAAAATCTCGGGATTAGCTGGCCGATTGTCCCGGAGTATTCAGGGTAAGGGCAGGTTGAATCCTTTGAGAAGGGGAATACAGATTGCCGGTTTGGAAGCGAAAAGGATGAGGGAGCCAGAAGGCTGGAGGAGAGATACAAACAATGTTTGGAAAACTAGCTCAGTAAAGAGTAGGGCTGCAAAGCTACTGGTAATTTACTAAAATTACCGGAATCTTCAGTAGTTTTGGTAGTTAACAGAACATCTATGGCAGTCTATCATAATTTAACCCTTGTGTAGTCTTAACATTCTGTATACTCCCCTTGTCTTAAGGGTAAAAAATTACCTGCCGTCACTGAACCCCTAAAATAAAGCAGCTTAATTTAATTTTAAACCCCAAATCTATTTTGCATAAAGAAACAACCTGTCATTCATCACAAACTTTGTGAATATCTGGGGTTTCCCTCTTCACAATGCAGAAAGACTGCATTTAATCAGTGGACACCACTCGTTTTTATTACAACACACCTGTCATAATTGTTTTCTTTACAAAAGTAGAGGTTTACTAATTTTACTATTGCTAAAGGTACTGCGTAGGTGTAAACATATTTTTTTTTAGCAAGAGATAGCACTTGTATAGCCTAAGAAAGTAGCAGAAATGTGCAGAAAGTAGATTTGAATGCATTTATTGAAGGGAAACAATAACCGTCTTGAACTTTTTTGACAACATAGTGATATATTCTTATATACTGTACAATGAGGAATTCAACTACAAAATACTAGTCTTATCCTGTTTTTTATCCATTGCCCTCACCCACAAGGTGTATAAACAACAACAATAAATAAGAATAAAATAAGATAGATCTTAAAAACAACGTTAAGAACATAAATCAATCAACTCTAATTAGCACATGTAGGACAAGTGTGTGTGCATGGACTTTGCAGATGTATTTGTTTTACAGTCCTTCTTTGGAGGGAAGAATTGGCATGTCCTCCTCTTGCCTGCACCAGCTGCAGCCTCAGGTGGATCAGGACAAGATTCAGCCCCCTGAACAGCTTTCACAAGTGCTGCAGAGGCTGCTGTACGGGGGAGGCACTCCTTTCTTTGAATGCGTGGGGTTACAAGTGCCTTTCCCAGCTGCTCCAGGAACACCCTCCTCTTGTTCCACTTATCAGGCATCCAGGTAGGGTTGATCTTGTTCCATATCACAAAGGCATTTTATGAGGACACATCAATGATATTATGGAAGATGACCTGGGGCCAGCGGGTAGTCATCCTCCTGCAGCTGTAAGTTCCAATCACCTTATCCAGGTTTTCCACACCTCCTTTGTTGTGGTTGTAGTCCAGGATGATGGCTGGCGTCCTGTTCTCACGATCACTGATCTCAGCCGTTTTGTGCAGTGTGCTTAGGAGGACCACATTCTTGTTCCTCTTTGGGAGGAAAGAAACTAGAGTGGTGGTGGGGATGAAGGCAAACTTTGATGAGAAGGCCTTTCTCCCCCTTGCTGCGAGGAGTGCAGGGCGGGAGCTCAGGCTTGTTCTTTCTTCAGAAGCGGCTGGCTGAGTTCATAAGAGGTGAAGAAATTGTCACTCGTGACATTGTGCCCCCTCAGTCCATCTGTCACATCAAGCACAACCCTCATCCCCTGGTTCTTCTCCGGGCCTTACATTACAGATATGAAAATAAAAATGTATCTCTGAATGGAACCAGTTGCTCATCCACTGCTACTTCAGGCCCAGGGTTGTAGAGGTATGGCAGACGCTCCACCCACTTCTCCCAGACCTTTCTTGTGGCCGTCCAGTTTGTCTCTCACACGTCTTGCAGGTCTCGACTCACGGTTATCAAATCGTAACACTCTTGAGAAAGTGTGAAAGACTTTCAGTGGCATTGTGGCACGGAAAATCGCCCTTCCGCTCTCTGCATCCCAGAGACTACATGTAGCCTCGGCTCTGGATCTATACACACCCGCTAAGATTAGCAGCCCTATGTAGGCATGCAGGTCAATCTCATCCATCCTTTTCAAGTTGTCTCCGTATTTATGGAAACCCTCCAGATTTGTCATCTCCAGGATGATTTTGTTTGATAGCTGGTGTGATGAACATGTAGAATGTTGAGGCGATGTACAGGGCTTGGTCAACTGCATGTCTTGTGGACCCTGGCGTCATCCTTATGACATTTTGTGCTGCCATGCTACCCTGGTTGTCATATGGTGACAAGGACCATTTTATGTTGCTGTTCTTTGACAAAAATGTCTCTCTTTCAAATTGGGGGATTTCTTCATCTGAAGATGATGCATCGTGCTCTGGGTTGTATTCTTCCCCATCTTCTTCTTCAGATACCTCCTCCTCTTCTAAATCCTTGTTCTCTTGTTCCTCTTGGACATCTGAAAAAAATCAATCTACGACCTGTTGGGCACTGAAACGTGCAATCATTTCTTCAGCAAAGAGAGAACTGGGGGGACTGTCATCTGCAGCACCTTTATAGCCTCTGACTGCATTCCCCATTAGTAAACAATTCTTTCAAACATTTTTTATTTTGTCTGAAATTGTTTTTATGTTGTCTGTGAACTTGAGTCATGTGTGGCGTCGTGGAGGTGAGATGATGCACGTGCACAAGACAGTTTTAGTTTTGACTGAGTTCAATCAGTAGCACCAGCAGTTTGATCCCAAAACATTGGCAAAAATACATATTGACACAGTCTCCGGACGAGAGAGCACATTTTCTTTGCCAGGCCAAATCATGCATCATTAACGCGTTGTTGTGGATGTATCAAAAAACAGCTTAAACAAACACAAATGCAGCTACTTGGCTGTTATTCTAGCTACACTCTTTGGCATGACTGTGTTAGCCATAGTTGGCTAGCTAGCAAGCAAGGGATAAAAGTGTTGCCAGCCAGCATGGTAATAGAACATTTAGAACGAGTGACTGGGTCGCTCGTCCAACCTAACCGATCGAATGAACGGCCACCCGGCTTGACTAGCAACCATAGATGTGGTGGGACTAGGCCTATATTTTTGTTGAGGGATGAAATAGTAGCCTATGAATACATTTATCAAGATAGCGTTTTTAATTTAATTGACAACCCGTTGTAGAAAAGCAACTGGATGCTTTTTTATCACCGCTGCGTTGATCTACTGTACTCGGCTTCGCCTTGTGCCCATGGCCACAGCAGAGCCGTGGTAAAAATGTTGTTTAGCACACCCTCTTGGTCAATTGCTTTAATAGTATTCACTAAGTTGAGGGTTTATATTTAGGATAATGTTTCACAGCTTTATCATTTAATTTTTATTTTTCAATGATTTTTCAATGATTTCATATTATTCAATTATTTCATATATTTTACATGTGATAAAACCAAATCGAGTGGCAGAGATTATTATAGACACCTGTGATAATCTGAAGTACCCCAAAAGGGCCACTAGATGTCTTGACATAGATCATGTCAAATTATATCCTTAAAAGATACCAAAATTCTGGTAGTTTACTGGAAAACTTAGCATGTTTCCAGTAATATAGTGCATTCAGAAAGTATTTAGACCCTTTAATCTAAAATGGATTAATCAATCAACACATAATACCCCACAATGACGAAGCAAAAACAGTTTTTTAGAAATGTTTGCAAATGTATTAAAAATAAAAACGGAAATATCACATTTAGTATTCAGACCCTTTACTCTGTACTTTGTTGAAGCACCTTTGGCAGCGATTACAGCCTTGTGTCTTCTTGGGTATGACGCTACAAGCTTGGCACACCTGTATTTGGGGAGTTTCTCCCCTTCTTCTCTGCATATCCTCTCAAGGTTGGATGGGGAGTGTCACTGCACAGCTATTTTCAGGTCTCTCCAGAGATGTTCGATGGGGCTCTGGCTGGGCCACTCAGGGACATTCAGAGACTCGTCCCGAAGCAACTCCTGCATTGTCTTGACTGTGTGCTTAGGGTCGTTGTCCTGTTTTAAAGTGAACTGTCGCCCCAGTCTGAGGTCCTGAGCACTCTATAACAGGTTTTCATCAAGGATCACTCTGTACTTTGCTCCGTTTATCTTTCCCTCAATCCTGACTAGTCTCCCAGTCCCTGCCGCATGATGCTGCCACCACCATGCTTCACCGTAGGGATATATTGGCTAGGTGATGAGCGTGACGCTTGTCTAGCAGGCCAAAGAGTTCAATCTTGGTTTCATCAGACCAGAGAATCCTGTTTCTCATGGTCTGAGAGTCTTTTAGGTGCCTTCTGGCAAACTACAAGCGGGCTGTCATGTGCCTTTTACTGAGGAGTGGCTTCCGTCTGTCCACTCTACCATAAAGGCCTGATTGGTGGAGTGCTGCAGAGATGGTTGTCCTTCAGGAAGGTTCTCCCATCTCCACAGAAGAACTCTGGAGCTCTTTCAGAGTGACCAACGGGTTCTTGGTCAACTCCCTGACTAAGACCCTTCTTCACCGATTGCTCAGTTTGGCCGGGCGCCAGCTCTAGGAAGACTCTTGGTGGTTCCAAACTTCTTCAATTTAAGAATGATGGAGGTCGCTGTGTTCTTGGTGACCACAATGCTGCAGAAATGTTTTGGTATCCTTCCCCAGATCTGTTCCTCGACACAATCCTGTTTCGGAGCTCTACGGACAAATCCTTTGACCTCATTGCTTGGTTTTTGCTCTGACATGCCTTATATAGACAGGTGTGTGCCTTGCCAAATATTATCCAATCAATTTAATTTACCACAGGTTTACTCCAATCAAGATGTAGAAAGATCCGCCTTCTCCTGTTGTACACGCTCAGCTCCTGATACATTGGCAAAATTTTCTAAAAACCTGTTTTCGCTTTATCATTATGGGGTATTGTGCGTAGATTGATGAGGAACATTTTTTATTTAATCCATTTTAGAATAAGGCTGTAACGTAACAAAATGTTGAGAAAGTGAAGGGGTCTGAATACTTTCCGAATGCACTGTATACCTTCCCTTTTCCAAACCTACACTCTTAGAAAAAAAGGTGCTATCTAGAACCTAAAAGGGTTCTATGGCTGCCCCATAAGAAAACCATTTGAATAACCTTTTTTGGTTCCAGGAAGAACACTTTTTGGTTCCATGTGAAGCCCTTTCCACAGAGGGTTCTACATGGAACCCAAAAGGGTTCTGCCTGGAACTAAAAAGGGATCTACCTGGAACCAAAAAGGGTTCTCCCATGGGACAACCGAATAACCTGT
The DNA here is from genome assembly GCF_016432855.1 of Salvelinus namaycush. Lineage (NCBI taxonomy): Eukaryota > Metazoa > Chordata > Actinopteri > Salmoniformes > Salmonidae > Salvelinus > Salvelinus namaycush. Next base: position 20,818,397 of record NC_052309.1, on the reverse strand, counting down.
AGTGGAACCTGTAGTGTAGTAAAGAGGGACTGATGAAATGGATAGGTGATTTATTCCTTTGCCATGTTTATTGATGTAGTGCTGGCCGCTGGTCCATCTTCATTGACCATGTTCTATACGTTCTATATGTCCCTTGTATTTGGCACATGTGACAAATTTCATTTGATTTGATTTGAAATAAAAGGTCCCAGAAATGTTCCGTACGCACAAAAAACGTATTTCTCTGAAATTTTGTGCAGAAATTTGTTTACATTCCTGTTAGTGAGCATTTCTCCTTTGCCAAGATAATCCTCAACTTGACAGGTGTGGCATATAAGGAAGCTGATTAAACAGCATGATCATTACACAGGTGCACCTTGTGCTGGGGACAATAAAAGGCCACTCTAAAATGTGCAGTTTTGTCACACAACACAATGCCACAGATGTCTCAAGTTTTGAGGGAGCGTGCAATTGGCATGCTGACTGAAAGTATGTCCACCAGAGCTGTTGCCAGAGAATTTAATATCCATTTCTCTACCATAAGCCGCCTCCAACGTCGTTTTAGAGAATTTGGCAGTTCTTCCCAGCCTCCCAACCGACCTCACGACAGACCATGTGTATGGCGTTATGTGGGCGAGTGGTTTGCTGATGTCAACATTGTGAACAGAGTTCCCCATGGTTGCGGTGGTATTTAAAAAATTTGTTTACCTTTATTTAACTAGGCAATTCAGTTAAGAACAAATTCTTATTTACAATGGGTTATGGTGTGGGCAGGCATAAGGTATGGACAACAAACATAATTGCATTTTATTGATGGCAATTTGAATGCACAGAGATACCGTGACAAGATCCTAAGGCCCATTGTCATGCCATTCATACGCCTCCATCACCTCATGTTTCAGCATGATAATGCACAGCCCCATGTTGCAAGGATCTGTACACAATTCCTGGAGGCTGAAAATGTCCCCGTTTTTCCCTAGCCTGCATTCTCACCAGGCATGTCACCCATTGAGCATGTTTGGGATGCTCTGGATCGATGTGTACTACAGCGTGTTCCAGTTCCTGCCAATATCCAGCAACTTCGGACAGGCCACAATCAACAGCCTGATCAACTCTATGCGAAGGAGATATGTCGTGCTACATGAGGTAAATGGTGATCACCTCAGATACTGACTAGTTTTCTAATCCACAGCCTTTATTCTTATAAGGTACGGTATCTGTGACCAACACATGCATATCTGTATTTCCAGTCATGTGAAATCCATAGATTAGTGCCAAATTAAATAATTTAAACTGACTGATTTCCTTATATGAACAGTAACTCAGTAAAATCTTTGAAATTGTTCCATGTTGCATTTATATTTTTGTTCAGTATAAGTCGTCCTTATCCAACCTCTATCAGATCCTATCAAGAGTTTTGGATCTCATAGGATTTTCACAGATCGGGTGAAAAGGATCTTTCTATGAGGCCTTGTATCCTTTTCCCCATGTAGTATAATACTGTAATACTAGCCAACTGCCCCAGATGCTACCAGCTACATTTAGCTACCATAGACACTAATTTGTCTTATGCTGTATATGATTATAGTAAATAGTGGCTTAATTAATTGCAGTAACAGCATGTTAGAGGGCAAAATGTATCTGCACGCAAATAGATTTTACTTGTAAAATATCAGTCACTGTTCAGAGTGAAGCAAAAAGCAGTCAGGAACTGTAGGTATAAAAGATACATATAAAGTTGGTTTCAGACAAGTCAACCAATAACTGCACATTGCAGGGGAAGTAAGGTAATGCACAGCTAGTGGAGAAAGCATAGAAGAAAATATGAGTTTTTGAATCCGTTTTTGAATTATGTGACCAACTCTTTGAGGTGGTTGGGCAGAGAGTTCAAGACACGGGACAGGAGCACAGAATGCACCGCTGCACATGATGCGCAGCCTGGTTTGTTGGACGATGAGCTTGTAGGTGCTTGAAGTCCTGAGACTGCTGAAGGGCTTGGTAGGCTTGAGGTATTTGAGTTAGAAGAGCATTACCATCAATGGATTTGAAGGTCAGCAGGGCAATTATGAAAAGTGTAAGCCAGTGTTTACTAGCGTGAGAGGTATCAAACTGAGACTCATGCGATTGTCTCTGTTAAAACCTCATTGATGAATTTGCCACCCATTGACGGTTGTCAATGAGTCTTCATCATGGGTGTAATAGGAAGTAATGGCTTGTTGATGTCAAACTTCTCCAGAGTTGGTAAGCACTGGCTCACATTGGAATTGTGCAATAGTGGAAATTAGGTTGTTAAGGGTCCAAAAATAGGCAGGCAGCCCAGCCTCCTCCTGCCCACTGTGTGCTGTCCTGTGGTGGTCTGTTTTGTGATAGCCCTCCTGGTCATTAGTAGTAATTAAGTGGACCTGTCCCTGACCAGCCAAACAAGACACACTCCACTCCAGCCAAAATAACTGCTCACATAGGCGCTAAACCTCTGGTCCAGATATCTCTACACATCTGGGTAGACTGAAAACAACTTGCTCAGATATTTTATTACTACCATATATTTCCTGTTCAGGATTTGGAATATGAATGTGGTAACAGTATTTTCTAACTCTTAAGTGGACATAGTCTGAGTTGGGATCAATTCCATTTCAATTCCAGTCAATTCAGGAAGTACATTGACATTCCAATTCCAATTCTCATCAATGCTTTTCAATTAAGAACATTTGGAATTGGAATTTGGTATTGATGGGGGAAAAATTGATACAGTTGAGTATTGCAATATTTTTTTTGACAATATTATATTATAATGATACTCTGCTAGCGCTATTTCACATCCTATAGCTTGTTCTCCGTTTTAAATGGTGAGGCAACATGCTTTCAGCACTTATTTCCATGAATGATCAAAAAATAATTCTCATGGCTCTCTCGTCTCCCTGCAGCAGACACAGTGAGCATGTCACGTTCTGGCCTTACTTCCTTTGTTTTGTCTTTTGTTTTAGTATGGTCACGGCGTGAGTTGGGTGGGTTGTCTATGTTAGTTTTTCTATGATTTTCTATTTCTGTGTTTGGCCTGATATGGTTCTCAATCAGAGGCAGCTGTCAATCGTTGTCCCTGATTGGGAACCATATTTAGGTAGCCTGTTTTCTGTTGGGTTTTGTGGGTGGTTATTTTCAGTCTTTGTGTGTCTGCACCAGATAGAACTGTTTCGGTTTTCACTTTGTTGTTTTGTATTTTGAAGTGTTCACTTTCATTAAATAAGATGAACACTTACCACGCTGCACCTTGGTCCTCTCTTTCTCCCGACGACAACCGTTACAGAGCAATATGTTTGGAACATCGAATCGCAAAATAATGGCAGTATCGAATCGCAATACTGTACATACTGTATCGTATTACATATAGAATCGGAATACATATCATAACGTGACAATATCATATCATGAGGTCCCTGGCAATTCCCAGCAGTAGAATTTGACTTACTTTCTGAATTGACTGTAATTTAAATGGAATTGACCCCAACCCTAGACATCATAGTGTGCTTAATTTAACAAGCATAGGCTTAAGTGGCTGGGTTTACCATTCATCACATTACATTTAAGTAAGTAAATAGATATTTATTTTGAAACCAGAATAAGAGTTCATATAGTCTACTGAAAATAATGACAGGTTAATCAGGATTGGGTAATAATGGATATCCCCAGCTAAGCCCATGTAGCTCATCCCATTGTGGGGCTGCTGGCCAGGCAGTGGTTGGAGCTGTTGCAGCCTGCAGTCCTCCATGCCCATATATCAAATCTCCCTCTCCGCTGTGCCTGAAAAAAATGTGTCCAATTAGATACAGCCCCACAGGGAGGCATTCAGTTTGAAATGAGGCTACTACTGCCTGTAGATGAAGCCATAATAAAGAGGGTTTCACAGACATGCTCATTTAAAAACTCTGAATGGCAGGGCTAGGGGCAGAGGAGACAGGACCGCACAGAAACACACAGTGCATGCAGACAGACAGAAAGACATACATACACAGGGCTGGTGGAAACTTCCTCTCAACGCATACACAAACACAGACACACACAGAGCGCAATACACACCCTCACATAGACACAGACAGAGCCCAGTACTTACCCTCACACAAACAGAGCCCAGTACACACCCTCACACAGACAGAGCCCAGTACACACCCTCACACAGAGACACAGACAGACACAGGGTCCAGTACCAGTGGTGTGTATTTTCCTTCAATTCGCAAGAGACTGAATGTATCTCATAGGAGAATGCATATGAGCGAGTGAAACAGCGCCCCTCTGTCTCTCTACGTGTAGGCCATCTATCTGATGCTGTCTGGTCCAAACGAGTATGACATTGTTGCCGCCTGTGGCATTGAAGGCAAGGGAAGCCAGCGAGCATTTGGTCTCCCTTGATTTAAAAAAAAGTATAAAAAATTTGCCAATCAGCGTTGAGCTAAACTGAGCAAGATCAACTGTGAATGGTCCTGGCGCACCAAAAAAAAACAGTCAACGGAAGCCAGCTCGGATTTTGGCGTCACTCCTATCAAATCCTATTGCAAGCATTTGTCATTGACAGAAAAACTTGAATTGTTGCATCTCGTTGTGTTGTTGTCCTATGGTGGCTAGCTAGCTAGCTAAATTGTCCCTTTCCTAAATTAGCCATGGTTGGAGATAGGGATTTGGACTTGTGGATTTACTTAATTCTCCATACTGGCCAATGATTATAACTGTGATTCTGATCCAACCATTAATTCATACATTAGGCTGAGAGGATGGAAGTTAAATATGTAGCTAGATGTAGAAGGCTAATGTTAACTAGCTAAAGTTGCCCATGGATGGAGGTTAGGCTAGCGAGCAAGCATTTTAGCCAGGTAGTCTAGGAAAACAAAAAACACAAGCTTGTACTGTATGACAGAGGGATAGACCGTTTCGTCAACATGAAAGAGAGGAGGATGGCATTGGAGTTTCTCTACAAGTAGGGTGAGTCAACATGTTTTTCTACTTGCATGAACGCGCAGGCGCACACATGCACACAGAAATCAGAACCATGGACAGCCACATCATATTTAGCTTAGTTGTCATTGTATTAGACTAGGGGTAATTTGTAGGAGTAATTTGATGATGCTGAAATGTTGATGTTGAAATGGTGCTGGAATAGTGGAGGCAGCATCTGTTTTCTTTGAGACTTGCGGCTAACTCTCTATGGTTCTAAATCAAAGGTTGTTTAGTGGTCCAAACATTTTGGAAACATTAACTTGCTTGACCATTCTGTAGGTCATGTAACTGTTTGTTACTGTACGTGCAATATGCTTTGTGCACTTCACTGGACAGAGATTGCTATCCGGTTTTGTGATAAAACAAAGGTGTGGTTGAATTTATTCTGCCACTGTGTCTTCTTATTGTCTCGGCGCTGCGGCCCATATATGACAGTCGCAAGGCATATGAATTAACAGGTTATAGAGCAAACAACACAATTATCACAACACGTAGGTTGTGATATGGCTTCCCCAGTAATTTTACCCAAGCACCACTACTGTCCAGTACACGCCCTCACACAGGGCCCAGTACCCACCCTCACACAGGGCCCAGTACCCGCCCTCACACAGGGCCCAGTACCCACACTCACACAGGGCCCAGTACCCACCCTCACACAGGGCCTAGTACCCACCCTCACACAGGGCCCAGTACCCACCCACCCTAATATAGAAACCGACAGACACACACAGAGCCTAGTACACACCTCTGCCCCTTATCTGTGACGAGCCTCTGGCTGATACGTCTCACACCCGACCCTCCGTGGCGACATAATCCAAGCCTCTGGCCCAGGCTAAGAGCCTTACAGGTGTCAGAAGAGGCCAGCTGCCACCTTCAATGGAATTCAATGACTGAAAATACACACCTGACCGGTAGCGCTCGTGGGGCAGGGTGGGGACAAATTACAAGCGGATCAAATGCAATGCCACACGGAGCCAAGAAATGAGGGGACTGGCACACACCCAAGTGAGAAGTACTCATGAGGTAGCTTACTGCAGTCAATCAGATGAACTCCAAACCCATTCTTCAGACTCTCAAAGGAAATAGGTTGTGTAACACATCTGTTTCGTAAACTAATGACGACTCCAAATCACTATATCACAAAATCCTCCACTTAAGGCAGGTCTTCAGCTCTTCAGATGAAGCAAAAATGACATTCTATAAAACTTAGTTGACATCACGGAAGCATATCCCCTGGCAAATGTATCATCTGAAGCTATTCACAGCTTAATTTGATGCTATCCACAGCAAACCTTTAATGCTAATTTGGGCAATAAAGTAGGTTTTGAGGGTCATATTACCTCCTGTTTCACTAGGGTAAACGTGGGGCACTTGATTGATAAACTGATGAAAAAAACAGACACATACGTATGTTAATGAAAATCGTCAAGATTATTAGGTAACAAACTACCAGCTGTTTACAAGTTCATTGAGGAAGTTCAACACAGGCAGTCACTAATGCCAGACAGGGACAGACTGGGATCAGAAATCATCCAGGGCATTTATAACACACTGGCCCATTGGGGCGGCAGGGTAGCCTAGTGGTTAGAGCATTGGACTATCAACCGAAAGGTTGCAAGTTTGAATCCCCGAGCTGACAAGGTACACATCTGTCATTCTGCCCCTGAACAGGCAGTTAACCCACTGTTCCTAGGCCATCATTGAAAATAAAAATGTGTTCTTAACTGACTTGCCTAGTTAAATAAAGGTAAAATAAATTTAAAAATTCTTTCCTTGAGGCTCCCAACACTGGACTAAAGATGGACCAGCTAATCTAGCATTTACCCAATGGCCAGTCCATCCAACTCAGTGACCTTGTGGTTAGTGCCCACCATGAGAATGGAAGGTCAGGAGTTCAATCCAAGGCAGTCATACCAAAGACTGTAAAAATGGGACCCGATGTGTCCTTGCTTGGCACTGCGATAGACTAGTGTCCTGTCCAGGTGGTGTACTTGTACATCAAGCTGCCTCACGCTACAGAAACAGGAGATAGGCTCCTGCTCCGATGAGCTGTTCTGTCTTGCACAAGCCAAGGCTCATGTAAGGCTACTTACTTACAGTCCATCTCTGATGCCGGGTAACCTTGATGAACTGAGAGCTATTCAAAGAAACCAAGATCTACTACATGGGGAAAAGGAGACGTGGCCTCCCAGAAAGATCCTCTTCATCTTATCTGTGAAAATCCTGTGAGATGCAGATCTCTTGATAGGATCTGATAGAGGTTGGATAATGACCACATATACTGAACAAAAATATAAACACAACACTCAACAATTTCAAAGATTTTACTGAGTTACAAATCAAATCAAATCAATTTATTTTTGTCACACACATATATATGTGACAAATGTCAGATGTTAATGCGAGTTTAGCGAAATGCTTGTGCTTCTAGTTCCGACAATGCAGTAATAACCAACGAGTAATCTAACCTAACAATTCCACAACTACTACCTTATACACACAAGTGTAAAGGGATAAAAAATATGTACATAAAGATGTATGAATGAGTGATGGTACAGAACGGCATAGGCAAGATGCAGTAGATGGTATCGAGTACAGTATATACATATGAGATGAGTAATGTAGGGTATGTAAACATAAAAGTGCATAGTTTAAAGTGGCTAGTGATACATGTATTACATAAAGATGGCAAGATGCAGTAGATGATATAGAGTACAGTATATACATATACATTATATTAAGTGGCATTGTTTAAAGTGGCTAGTGATACATTTTTGATCAATTTCCATCAATTTCCATTATTAAAGTGAGCTGGAGTTGAGTCAGTATGTTGGCAGCAGCCACTCGATGTTAGTGGTGGCTGTTTAACAGTCTGATGGCCTTGAGATAGAAGCTGTTTTTCAGTCTCTCGGCCCCTGCTTTGATGCACCTGTACTGACCTCGCCTTCTGGATGATAGCGGGGTGAACAGGCAGTGGCTCGGGTGGTTGTTGTCCTTGATGATTTCTATGGCCTTCCTGTGACATCGGGTGGTGTAGGTGTCCTGGAGGGCAGGTAGTTTGCCCCCAGTGAGGCGTTGTGCAGACCTCACTACCCTCTGGAGAGCCTTACGGTTGTGGGCGGAGCAGTTGCCGTACCAGGCGGTGATACAGCCCGACAGGATGCTCTCGATTGTGCATCTGTAGAAGTTTGTGAGTGCTGTTGGTGACAAGCCGAATTTCTTCAGCCTCCTGAGGCTTTGTTTTGTTGACGTTGAGTGTGAGGTTATTTTCCTGACACCACACTCCGAGGGCCCTCACCTCCTCCCTGTAGGCCGTCTCGTCGTTGTTGGTAATCAAGCCTACCACTGTAGTGTCGTCCGCAAACTTGATGATTGAGTTGGAGGCGTGCATGGCCACGCAGTCGTGGGTGAACAGGGAGTACAGGAGAGGGCTCAGAACGCACCCTTGTGGGGCCCCAGTGTTGAGGATCAGCGGGGTGGAGATGTTGTTACCTACCCTCACCACCTGGGGGCGGCCCGTCAGGAAGTCCAGTACCCAGTTGCACAGGGCGGGGTCGAGACCCAGGGTCTCGAGCTTGATGACGAGTTTGGAGGGTACTATGGTGTTAAATGCTGAGCTGTAGTCGATGAACAGCATTCTCACATAGGTATTCCTCTTGTCCAGATGGGTTAGGGCAGTGTGCAGTGTGGTTGCGATTGTGTCGTCTGTGGACCTATTGGGTCGGTAAGCAAATTGGAGTGGGTCTAGGGTGTCCGGTAGGGTGGAGGTGATATAGTCCTTGACTAGTCTCTCAAAGCACTTCATGATGACGGAAGTGAGTGCTACGGGGCGGTAGTCGTTTAGCTCAGTTACCTTAGCTTTCTTGGGAACAGGAACAATGGTGGCCCTCTTGAAGCATGTGGGAACAGCAGACTGGGATAAGGATTGATTGAATATGTCCGTAAACACACCAGCCAGCTGGTCTGCGCATGCTCTGAGGACGCGGCTGGGAATGCCGTCTGGGCCTGCAGCCTTGCGAGGGTTAACACGTTTAAATGTTTTACTCACCTCGGCTGCAGTGAAGGAGAGTCCGCAGGTTTGGTAGCGGGCCGTGTCAGTGGCACTGTATTGTCCTCAAAGCGAGCAAAGAAGTTATTTAGTCTGTCTGGTAGCAAGACATCCTGGTCCACGACGGGGCTGGTTTTCTTTTTGTAATCCGTGTTTGACTGTAGACCCTGCCACATACCTCTTGTGTCTGAGCCGTTGAACTGCAACTCTACTTTGTCTCTATACTGACGCTTAGCTTGTTTGATTGCCTTGCGGAGGGAATAGCTACACTGTTTGTATTCAGTCATGTTTCCGGTCACCTTGCCCTGGTTAAAAGCAGTGGTTCGCGCTTTCAGTTTCGTGCGAATGCTGCCATCAATCCACGGTTTCTGGTTTGGGAATGTTTTAATAGTTGTTGTGGGTACGACATCGCAGATGCACTTTCTAATGAACTCGCTCACCGAATCAGCGTATTCGTCAATGTTGTTGTTGGACGCAATGCGGAACATATCCCAATCCACGTGATCGAAGCAGTCTTGAATTGTGGAATCAGATTGGTCGGACCAGCGTTGAACAGACCTGAGCGCGGGAGCTTCTTGTTTTAGTTTCTGTCTGTAGGCTGGAAGCAACAAAATGGAGTCGTGGTCAGCTTTTCCGAAAGGAGGGCGGGGGAGGGCCTTATATGCGTCGTGGAATAACAATGATCCAGGGTTTTACCAGCCCTGGTTTGCGCAATCGATATGCTGATAGAATTTAGCGAGCCTTGTTTTCAGATTAGCCTTGTTAAAATCCCCAGCTACAATGAATGCAGCCTCAGGATATGTGGTTTCCAGTTTGCATAGAGTCAAATAAAGTTTGTTCAGGGCCATCGATGTGTCTGCTTGGGGGGGAATATATAAGGCTGTGATTATAATCGAAGAGAATTCCCTTGGTAGATAATGCGGTCGACATTTGATTGTGAGGAATTCTAAGTCAGGTGAACAGAAGGACTTGAGTTCCTGTATGTTGTTATGATCACACCACGTCTCGTTAATCATAAAGCATACCCCCCCACCCCTCTTCTTACCAGAAAGATGTTTGTTTCTGTCGGCGCGATGCGTGAAGAAACCATCTGGCTGAGCCATGTTTCCGTGAAGCAAAGAACGTTACAGTCTCTGATGTCTCTCTGGAAGGCAACCCTTGCTCGGATTTCATCAACCTTGTTGTCAAGAGACTGGACATTGGCGAGTAGTATGCTAGGGAGTGGTGCGCGATGTGCCCGTCTACGGAGACGGACCAGAAGACCGCTTCGTTTGCCCCTTTTACGGCGACGTTGTTTAGGTTCGCCGGCTGGGATCAGATCCATTGTCCTGGGTGGAAGGCAAAACACAGGATCCGCTTCGGGAAAGTCATATTCCTGGTCGTAATGATGGTGAGTTGACGTTGCTCTTAAATTCAGTAGTTCCTCCCGACTGTATGTAATAAAACCTAAGATTACCTGGGGTACCAATGTAATAAATAACACGTAAAAAAACAAAATACAAAATACAGTTCATATAAGGACATCAGTCAATTGAAATACATTAATCTAGGGATTTCACATGACTGGAAATACAGATACGCATGTGTTGGTCACAGATACACTACATAACCAAAAGTGTGTGGACAACTGCTCGGCGAATTCTAGTCAGATTAGCATTGAAATGAAACCAGGCAAAAAAACTCAAAACAAGACATGGCATCAAGCACAAGATGAAATTAGCTAAAATGAGCCACTTACGATTCCCCACATGCCAGTTTCTTGTCATTCTTGCCATCCAGAATCACGACAACACGTTGACTTCTGCCTCATGGAAACGCACACATTGTTTTCTTGACGTTGTCAGCTAACCCATCTATTACTTAAGTGCGTGTTATGGAATATTTTATTCTGTAGGTTTCCCTCTTTTGACTCTGTCATTATTGTGGAGTAACTACAACATCCTCTGATTTCTCCCAACACAGCCATTGAACTCTGAGCTTTTTTAAAAGCACCATTGGCCTCATGGTGACATCACTGAACAGTTACCTTTCTGTCCTGCAGCTCAATTAGGAACACAGCCTTACACAGCCTGGAGGAGTGTTGGGTCATTTTCCCGTTGAAAAACAAATTATAGTCGCACTAAGCGCAAACCAGATGGATGGCGTATCGCTGCAGAATGCTGTGGTAGCAACGATGGGATGGCGTATCGCTGCAGAATGCTGTGGTAACACACCTCCTCCTCCATGCTTCACTATGGGAACCACACTTGCAGAGATCATCCGTTCACTTACTCTGCGTCTCACAAAGACACGGCAGTTGGAACCAAAAATCTCACATTTGGAACGGTCTAATGTAATTTGCTCGTGTTAATACATGGTGTACAGCAAATGAAAGATAAACATCTTGTGAATCCAGCCAATATTTCCGATTTTTTAAGTGTTTTACAGCGAAAACACAATATAGCATTATATTAGCTTACCACAATAGCCAAACACACAACCGCATTCATTCACCGCAAAGATAGCATTCGCAAAAACCAGCAAAAGATATAAAATGAATCACTAACCTTGACCAACTTCATCAGATGACAGTCTTATAACATCATGTTACACAATACATATATGTTTTGTTCGAAAATGTGCATATTTAGAGGTACAAATCTTGGTTTTACATTGTGAATACGTAGCCAAAATGCACAAAATTCTCCGGAGATATTTTGGACAGTCACCTAATCTAATCAAAGAACTCATCATAAACTTTACTAAAAAATACATGTTGGACAGCAAATGAAAGACACTAGTTCTTGTCAATATGGGGGCGCTATTTCCACTTTGTAAAAAATCGTGCCCAAATTAAACTGCCTCGTACTCTATTCTAGATCGTACAATATGCATATTATTATTACTATTGGATAGAAAACACTCTCAAGTTTCTAAAACCGTTTGAATTATATCTGTGAGTAAAACAGAACTCATTTTGCAGCAAACTTCCTGACAGGAAGTGAAAAATCTGAAATCGAGGCTCTGTTCCAGGGCCTTCTTATTCAATTGCTTGAAATCTATGGATATACATGCACTTCATACGCCTTCCACTAGATGTCAACAGGCAGTGGGAGGTGGAATGGGGTGTCTAGCTTGATCTGAGGTCGAACAAGAGCTCTTGGAATGACGTGACCACTATTTCCTTTGTCTACCAAGGCGCGGGAAGGACATCAGCATTGGCTTCTGAAAAGCGTTCGGTATAGACGGTGGATGTCTCCGGCTCTGATTTTATTTGATAGATGTGATAAAAACATCATAAAGTATTTTTTTTCAACCGAGTTGTATCAGTTTATTCAACGTTTATTGCGAGTTGGTACAGAGGCAATGTGCGGGTGCACCGGTTAGTTGAGGTAGTATGTACATGTAGGTAGAGTTAATTAAAGTGACTATGCATAGATGACAACAGAGAGTGGCAGTGGTGTGGAGAGGGGAGGGGAAGGGAGGGGCTGGGGGTCAATGCGAATAGTCTGGGCAGCCATTTGACTAGATGTTCAGGAGTATTATGGCTTGGGGGTAGAAGCTGTTTAGAAGCCTCTTGGACCTAGGCTTGGCACTCCGGTACCACTTGCCGTGTGGTAGCAGAGGGATCAGTCTATGACTAGGGTGGCTGGAGTCTCTGACAATTTTTAGGGCCTTCCTCTGACACCACCTAGTATAGATGTCCTGGATGGCAGGAAGCTTGGCCCCAGTGATGTACTGGGCCGTTCGCACTACCCTCTGTAATGACTTGCGGTTGGAGGCCGAGCAGTTGCCATACCAGGCAGTGATGCAACAAGTCAGGATGCTCTCGATGGTGCAGCTGTAGAACCTTTTGAAGATCTGAGAACCCATGCCAAATCTTTTCAGTCTCCTGAGGGGGAATATGTTTTGTTGTGCCCTTTTCACGACTGTCATGGTGTGCTTTGACCATGTTAGTTTGTTGGTGATGTGGACACCAAGGAACTTGAAGCTCTCAACCTGCTCCACTGCAGCCCCGTCGATGTTAATGGGGGCATGCTCGGTCCTCTTTTTCCTGTAGGCCACAATCACCTCCTTTGTCTTGATCACGTTGAGGGAGAGGTTGTTGTCCTGGCACCACACGGCCAGGTCTCTGATCTCTCTATAGGATATCTCGTTGTTGTCGGTGATCAGGCCCACCACTGTTGTGTCATCAGCAAATGTAATGATGGTGTTGGAGTCGTGCCTGGCCGTGCAGTCATGAGTGAACAGGGAGTATAGGAGGGGGCTGAGCACGCACCCCTGAATGTGTTGAGAATCAGCGTGGCGGATGTGTTGTTACCTACCCTTACCACCTGGGGGCGGCCCGTCAGGAAGTCCAGGATCCAGTTGCAGAGGGAGGTGTTTAGTCCCAGGGTCCTTAGCTTATTGATGAGCTTTGAGGGCACTATGGTGTTGATCGCTGAGCTGTAGTCAATGAATAGCATTCCCACATAGGTGCTCCTTTTGTCCAGGTGGGAAAGGGCAGTGTGGCGTGAAATAGAGATTGCATCATCTGTGGATCTGTTAGGGCGGTACGCAAACTGAAGTGAGTCTAGGGTTTCTGGGATAATTGTGTTGATGGTAGCCATGACCAGCCTTTCAAAGCACTTCATGGCTACAGACGTGAGTGCTACGGGTCGGTAGTCATTTGGGCAGGTTACCTTAGTGTTCTTGGGCACAGGCACTATGGTGGTCTGCTTTAAAGATGTTGGTATTACAGACTCGGAGAGGGAGAGGTTGAAAATGTCAGTGAAGACACTTGCCAGTTGGTCAGCGCATGCTCGTAGTACACTTCCTGGTACACTTATTGATGAAGCCAATGATAGATGTGGTGTACTCCTCAATGCCATTGGAGGAATCCCGGAACATATTCCAGTCTGTGCTAGCAAAACAGTCCTGTAGCTTAGCATCTGCTTCATCTGACCACTTTTTTATTGATTTAGTCACTGGTGCTTCCTGATTTAATTTTTGCTTGTAAGCAGGAATCAGGAGGATGGAATTATGGTCAGATTTGCTAAATGGAGGGCGAGGGAGAGCTTTGTATTCATCTCTGTGTGTGGAGTATAGGTGGTCCAGAGTTATTTTCCCTCTTGTTGCACATTTAACATGCTGATAGATATTTGGTAAAACTGATTTAAGTTTCCCTGCGTTAAAGTCCCCGGCTGCTAGGAGAGCCGCCTCTTTTTTTTCTTGTTACATTATAGTGGAACACAGCTCATTCAATGCTATCTTAGTGCCAGCCTCTGACTGTGGTGGTATGTAAACGGCTACAAAGAATTTAGATGAAAACTCTCTCGGTAAGTAATGTTGTCTGCAGCTTATCATGGGAAACTCTACCTCAGGCGAGCAATAGCTTGAGACTTCCTTAGATATCGTGCACCAGCTGTTGTTTACAAAAATACATAGACCGCCGACCCTTGTCTTACCAGACGCAGCTGTTCTATCCTGCCGGTGCATCGTTTAACCAGCCAGCTGTATGTTGATATTGTCGTTGTTCAGCCACGACTCCGTGAAGCATAAGATGTTACAATTTTTTATGTCCCGTTGGTAGTTTAATCTTCCCAATAACGTGTTCATTTTATTGTCCAAAGATTGTATGTTTGCTAGCAGAATTGAGAGGAGTGGGGGCTTATTTGATCGCCTCCGACTCCTCAGAAGGCAGCCCGCCCTCCGGCCTCTCTTTCTCCGCCTCCTCTTCACGCAGATGATTACAGCTTTATTCATTACAGCTTTATTCTAAAATTGATTAAATAAATGAAAATAGTCATCAATTTATAGACAATAGCCCATAATGACAAAGTGAAAAGAGGTTTTAGAATAAAAAAATAAATTTAAAAAATAAAATACCTTATAAGTATTCAGACCCCTTGCTATGAGACTCGAAATTGCGCCAAGGTGCATCCTGTTTCCATTGATCATCCTTGAGATGTTTCTACAACTTGATTGGAGTCAACCTGTGGTAAATTAAATTGATTGCATACAGTGGTGGAAAAAGTACCCAATAGTCATACTTGAGTAAAAGTAAATATACCTTAGTAGAAAATGACTCAAGATAAAGTGAAAGTCACCCAGTAAAATACTACTTTAGGAAAAGTCTAAAAGTATATGGTTTTAAATATACTTAAGTATCAAAAGTAAATGTAATTACTCTAATATACTTAAGTATCAAAAGTAAAAATTCCTTATATTATGCAAACCAGATGGCATAATTCTCTATTTTTTATTAGTGTAGATGAAGGGGAGAAGACAGGCAGTGGTGTAAAAATACTTTAAAGTACTACTTAAGTCGTTTACTTCTCTAAATTCCTAAAGAAAATAATGTACTTTTTATTCCATACATTTTCCCTGACACCAAAAAGGTTAGAAAATGGTCCGATTCACACACTTATCAAGAGAACATCCCTGGCCATCCCTAATGACTCTGATCTGGCGGACTCACTACACACGTGCTTCGTTTGTAAATTATGTTTGAGTGTTGGAGTGTGCCCCTGGCTATCTGTAAATTTAAAAACAAGAAAATTGTGCCATCTGGTTTGATAAATACAGTATAGGAAATTTGAAATGATTGATACTTTTACTTTTTATACTTCTTTTAGCAAATACATTTACTTTTGATATTTAAGTATATTTAAAACCAAATACTTTTAGACTTTTACTCAAGTAGTATATTACTGGGTGACTTCCACTTTTACTTGAGTCATTTTCTATTAAGGTATTGTGATGTCCCTCCCACTCTGTCTGCTGGAATCTCCTGTTTGGTAGTCTGCTTGTTGCAGGAGGCCAGTGGGCAGAACTGCTCCCTCCCCTCAGACTGACCATCAGATGCAGGCCATCGGTCCAGTAAAATAAAAAAGCTAATGATTATGCTCACTCAGCTGATCTATTACCAGTGTGATCATATACCTAACATGTTGTAATATCATTTCAAAATGGTCTGAGAAGAACAACATTGGCAGGGCAATTGAAGCATAGCCAATATGCAGTGATAATGTATTGGGCCTATTGCCTTCTGCACAAACCTCATTGCTACAGAACTGGTTTTAATAGGTTATTAATGTTGCATAGGCTTATGTTTTTTAAGTCTTTTTTTTTTTATCTGAGCGGTTTATCTCTGCTTGTTTTGGACTCAGAAATTGATCTTGATCTCAAAGGTTGGTGATCACTGCTCTAGAGCCTATTGAAATCCGCGGTTTCCTTGAATCCAATAGACAACAAACATAATGAGTGTCATTATCTGTTAACCACAACCATGAACTGCCATGACTACAACATTACAATGGCATATGAAGAAGAAGAGGGATGTGCAAATCAACAAACTAAATCACATGTGACTTAAAGAACTCGCCTTGTTTCACATAATTTCACCGTATGTAAGGGCCGCTGACTAAGGCTGTGATGGTTATGGAATGTTGGGAAAAAAATGTATTGAAATTTTTATTGACATTTTTTGGGAGCTTGTAATACATCATAATGCATCTGTGTAAATCCATTTAAACTCAATCACTTTTTGACAGCATCCGTTTTGATTTAAACAAAACTCTCCATGTTAGCCAATGGTAGAACTGGCCAGAAAGTGACTTTTTGGACCTGAATGCCAAAACATTTAGGAGATAAAGGTACTTGAAGTGCCAGTCTGTTATATCTGGAGTATTTCTCATGTCTTATCCGGTGTCCTGTGTGAATTTAAGTATGCTCCCTCTAATTCTCTTTTTCTCTTTCTCTCTTTCTCTCTCTCTCTCTTTCTTTCTCTCTCTCTCTCTTCTCTCGGAGGACCTGAGCCCTAGGACCATGCCTCAGGACTACCTGGCCTGATGACTCCTTGCTGTCCCCAGTCCACCTGGTCATGCTGCTGCTCCAGTTTCAACTGTTCTGCCTGCGGCTATGGAACCCTGACCTGTTAACTGGACGTGCTACCTTGTCCCGGACCTGCTGTTTTGGACTCTCTCTGCCTACCGCACCTGCTGTCTCTAACTCTGAATGATCAGCTATGAAAAGCCAACGAACATTTACTCCTGTGGTGCTGACCTGTTGCAACCTCTACAACCACTGTGATTATTATTATCTGACCCTGCTGGTCATCTATGAACGTTTGAACATCTTGGGCATGTTCTGTTGTAATCTCTACCAGGCCACCCCTCAGAGCCTGGTTCCTCTCTAGGTTTCTTCCTAGGTTCTGGCCTTTCTAGGGAGTTTTTCCTAGCCACCATGCTTCTACATCTGCGTTGCTTGCTGTTTGGGGTTTTAGACTGGGTTTCTGTACAGCACTTTGTGACATGGGCTGATGTAAAAAGGGCTTTATAAATAAATTTGATTGATGATTGATGAGACATCCATGTCTTCATCACTGGAAAAAATAAACGGTTGAGTTTGATATCATATAAAATCTTACAAACAGGGTTGTCAAACAATTTTATAATTTCAAATATATATATACATATACATTTTTACCTTTAACCTGTTTGGCGTGCAAGCCCAACGTCGGTACACTTATGACAACAGCCAGCTCAAAGTGCAGGGCGCGAAATTCAAAATATATATTTTTTAAATATTTAACTTTCACACATTAACAAGTCCAATACAGCATATGAAAGGTACACATCTTGTGAATCAAGCCAACATGTCCGATTTTTTAAATGTTTTACAGGGAAGACACAATATGTAAATCTATTAGCTAACCACGTTAGCAAAAGACACCACTTTTCTTACTCCATCAGTTTTTTACTCCATCAGTAGCTATCACAAATTCGACCAAATAAAGATATAAATAGCCACTAACCAAGAAACAACTTCATCAGATGACAGTCTGATAACATATTTATTGTATAGCATATGTTTTGTTAGAAAAATGTGCATATTTCAGGTATAAATCATAGTTTACATTGCAGCTACAGTCAGAAATTGCACCGAAAGCAGACAGAAAAATTACAGACACCAACGCCAAATAACTAAATACTCATCATAAAACATTTCTGAAAAATACATAGTGTACAGCAATTGAAAGACAGACATCTTGTGATTCCAGACAATATTTCCGATTTATCAAGTGTTTTACAGCGAAAACACAATATAGCGTTATATTAGCTTAGCACAATAGCAAACATAACAACAGCATTGATTCAAGGCAAAAATAGCGATAACGTAGAAACCACCAAAATATATTAATTTTTTCACTAACCTTCTCAGAATTCTTCAGATGACAGTCCTGTAACATCATATTACACAATGCATATAGAGTTTGTTCGAAAATGTGCATATTTAGCGGCACAAATCGTGCTTATACAATGAAAATAGTGTCCAAATACTCAAGCAATCTGTCCGGCGCCATCTTGGAAAGGCCCCTATTCTTATCGAAAACTATTCATAAACTTGACTAAAAAAATACAGGTTGGACAGCAATTGAAAGACAAATTAGTTCTTAATGCAATCGCTGAATTACATTTTTAAAATTAACGTTACTGCACAATGCAGGGTGCGATAAAGCAAGGCTACACTGCAAGTAATGGCGTCTTATGCATTTTACTTTTTCCAACAGAACAATGAATTATCAGCATAAATAGTTCTTACTTTTGGATGAACTCCCATCAGAATCTTGGGAAAGGTGTCCTTTGTCCAAAAGAATCGTTGCTAGGTTGGAGAACGTCGTCTTCAACGTTGCAATTAGCAGTAAACAATAGCCATGTGGGCCAGAGATACCCAACTTCCTACAACGTCACGAAAATAAATACCCGAAAATCGCAATATACTGACATAAACTGATATAATTCGGTTTAAAATAACAACATTACGATGTCTTTAACGCCTATATCGAATAAAAACAGAGCCGGATATAACTAGGAGCTAAAACAAGAGCTTCTAACATGACATGCCAAGACCCTCCCTGCGTCAGAGGGAAGAGTGGAAAGATGGGACATTTCGGTTCCAAGCAATTTATAACCTTTGGGAACTACATTGAAACTCCATTTCAAGTCTCCCTATTCGCTGACACCCAGGGGAAGGCGTATGCAGTGCATCTCAACCAATAGAGGACAGGCAAATTAATACACAGGTCTCAGAACAGCCAGCAAAATTCTGCATTCTGACATACACATAGGAAAATTGCTCTAAGTCGAGTTCTGTTTCACCCACAGATATAATTCAAACGGTTTTAGAAACTAGAGAGTGTTTTCTATCCAATAGTAATAATAATATGCATATTGTACGAGCAAGAATTGAGTACGAGGCCTTTTTGAAATGGGCACCTTTTATCTGGCTACTCAATACTGCCCCTTGAGCCCAAAGAGGTTATTAACATCAATTATTTTAAAAAACGCATCAACTCAGATTTTCTTTCATATTCGCATATGTTGTAGCTTAGACCCTACTTTACATCATCTGAGGTTTTGGTGTTGTGCCCGCCATTGCAGATACAGATTGGATGAGACTGAAACTCCCTGCACCAGACCTTCAACCCCATCCTACACCCACATCCTTGACATGTAAATGCATCACGCCATCTTCTCCTTAAACACCAGTGTAGCGGGATGGGTCCTAATGTCCCATCCGCTACACCAGGTCTAAGGTTTCCTTAATGTAATGAAGTTTGATCTATAGTGTCCAATGTCCAATATTGTGCTGTTATGCTGGAGTTAAGAGCTCTCTGGGACTTCTCAGGTTCACACACACACACAGGACCTCCCAGACTGTGTCATTGGACTGTTGTCTGTACAGTCCCTTAACCACAGACAAGCCTGCGATCAGAACTTATTAAATTCATACACTGCCTGGCTCTGTATGAGGGGCTGACAGCTTCTTCAGTAGGACAAACACTGTATCCATGACAAGGTCTCTCCTCCTGGGACTGTCCATCCTGGCATCCTCCCCGCCAAGCACTATACGGTTGCAGATCTCCAATCAATGAGGAATCCACAGACGCCGAGCCTCAGTCGCCTTCATTTGTTACGTTTATTTAACGGGGAGAGAATCACATTAAAGTCAGGGAAACTAATGACACGAGGTGACAGACATAAATAAAGTTAAGTACAGAGGGTTGACATGCGCCTATGGCCCCTTAATTGACTTACTGCCAATCTTTTGGGACTGTGGCGAAGGAGCAAGACACCCTGAGCAGACTCTGTCTGACAAGTTGGAATTAGATTAGCCTCATGACACTGGTATCTGACCAGAAGTGAGTGGGGGACAGGTAGCTGCTACCATTAAGATGTCTAAACAATCTATAATTAATCCACTTTAATTGTGAAATGCAAATTGAAGGAGAAAACAGTGGTATAAGCACCATGATCCTCTATTCAACAGTACTTGTAAAACCCATATATTCATTTGTCTAATCTAGCTTTTACATACCAGCAGGAATATCAACTGTCTGTCTGTCTGTCTGTCTGTCTGTCTGTCTGTCTGTCTGTCTGTCTGTCTGTCTGTCTGTCTGTCTGTCTGTCTGTCTGTCTGTCTGTCTGTCTGTCTGTCTGTCTGTCTGTCTGTCTGTCTGTCTGTCCTAGTGCCCTTGTCACACCAATACGGGGGTCTTCTGTGTCTTCTGCCCACACGTTTGCTTAACTCGGCTGTGCATTTACTCCCTGGGTTTGCTAGAGGGCACATTTCTGGCAGATATAGACACAGACGGGGTCAACAGATCGGAAAACATGTGCACCACATTCTTCAAGGGGACATGCTGAAGTGAAAAGCTGGCGCCTGACAAGCAAACGTTTAGTCATTTCAGCGGGGAATTGATGTTTTCGGCATGCGCAGCGGCCACCTGAGCCCCCGGACCACCTGCCCTGCCACCACTCACTGGAATGACAACTCCAACAGCTGGCCCAGGGATTTACACACACATTAAGCCCAGCCTGCCATCCCAGTATGGTGTGGTTACCCGTCCTGGGTCACCCCCACCATAGCCTCAGCTCAGAACCTGTCACGAGCCCAGCGCCCAGAACTGGTAGTTCAGAGCCAAGAGCATGGATCACCTCCTCAAGCTTAATGCAGGGGAGTCCAATCTCAAACCTGCTCTCTCAGGGGTTCAGCATCACCTTATTTTCCATCTAGCTGAAAGGGCATACCCCTTAATCCCTGCCCAGTTCTTTGGAGCCCCAGAGTGCCACAACAGAATCAATGCCCTGCTAATGGTGCTTATCAGCGCATGAGAGTGCAAACATTACGGCCATTTTACAACCTAATCTGTGGACTAAATCCCTGTGTGATGCCAGCCAGAGCAGCCACTGTGGTATTACTGCTTGTCTGCCGGCCTGCTAACATCCCGCTATCAACACCCTCTCCTGCACTCCTCTGACTAACAACTCTATCAATGAGCACAGCTTGCATGCAGGCAAAAAAGCACACATTCACATACATCTTAGTAGCTTTTACCAGTGTGTGGAATTAAGTGGAGAGAAGTCTCCATTTTTTGTATCAGATAAGTTTTTGACCAAATACTACTGCATCACTGACACATTGTCCAAGTTAAACCAACAATATAATATAACAGAACATAATCTTACAATGTTTTTTTTACAATAGTAAAATAATAATAATAATGTCCAAAAGGTCCTGTATGCAATGTCTTAGGCACTATAGCTCTAATATGTTTACATTGACACCAGGTTTCCAACAGGGAGAGGACAACCAACAAGATTAGTAACATGTCCCGTGATGACATCCTGCTATTGGGAAAGAGTGGTGTAAAACAGACACCTAATTAAATGTTTAATTACCTGTTCATTAACATTAACACTATGGAAAGAGTTCAAACCCTTTCCAATTAGATGAATTAGTGGGGTGACCAAAGTACAACCAAGTACAACAGCAAGTGACACCTACTGAGATTACATCGTTGGAAATGTTGTAAAGTATATTGTACAGCTCCATCAGCCAGAAAAAGACTAATCAAATCTTCTCATCCCTGCTCAATTTTGGCTAGCCTCTCAAACAGCTACAACGATATATGCATTCACACAGCAAGTCTACTCTTGAGCTGGGCTCAGGGATGGAACAACTGTTGAACATCTGAGCTTTGTGTGTGTGTGTGTGTGTGCGTGTGTGTAGGTGGTTGTATGGGTAGAGGTGTAGAAGGTGTATGGGTAGAAGGGGAGAGGTGTAGATGTGTGTGTGTGTGTGAATGGGGCATGTGTGTGTATGCATCCCACAGCCGTTGCTATAGGGCAGTGGTACTCATTGTGCGGCCCACAGACCGCATGCAGCCAGCGAGCCCTTCATTTGCGGCTTGCGGTGATTTTCCTATTTTCCATTCAAAATACATAGCAATGATACAAATTATTATTATTTTTTTTTTAACCCCCTTTTTTCTCCCCAATTTCGTGGTATCCAATTGTTAGTAGTTACTGTCTTGTCTCATCGCTACAACTCCCGTACGGGCTCGGGAGAGATGAAGGTCGAGAGCCATGCGTCCTCCGAAACACAACCCAACCAAGCTGCACTGCTTCTTAACACAGCGCGCATCCAACCCGGAAGCCAGCCGCACCAATGTGTCGGAGGAAACACCGTACACCTAGCGACCTGGTCAGCGAGCACTGCGCCCGGCCCGCCACAGGAGTCGCTAGTGCGCGATGAGACAAGGATATCCCTACCGGCCAAACCCTCCCTATCCCGGACGACGCTAGGCCAATTGTGCGTCGCCCCATGGACCCCCCGGTCGTGGCCAGCTGCGACAGAGCCTGGGCTTGAACCCAGAGTCTCTGCCTTAGACCACTGCGCCACCCGGGATGCCCCCCAATGATACAATTTCAATTCAATGTGTTTAATGCAGGCCTGAATTGCTTCATTGAGTATATCTATTGTTCCCTGGACGGCAGATAGATGGCAGTATAACGCAGCTGTTGAACAGAAAGGCCAAAATAGAACGTTTTCCGAAATAGAACGCAACTGCTCAGCTACAGCGACCGATACATATCAGTTTGCTACTAGCTAATTTTGCAGTCTGGTGGACATGGATCGGTTTATTGTAAAAAAGAAACGTAAATCTATTGACAATGAAAATGAGGGGGAAGAGCTGGAGAACAACGTGACAGCTATGAATGAACAACCACCGGAGAACCAGGAAAATCAGGAAGATTGCAGCTAGCAAACATGGTTAACGTGGCTCCGGTGGTTAAGAGAAGGATACGGTCGATTCAAGAAGAACACCGAAAGTTCCAAGAGAAATGGACAGACAAGTATTTTTTGTACTGCATGATGGGACTAGCTCACTTTGTCTTATTTGCCAGAAGGCAGTCAATTGTTTTAAACGAGCAAATTTAGAGCAACATTTTCAGTCACACCATGCCCACTTTGACAAAACATATATGCCACAAAGCAACCTCAGAAACAACTAAATAGCGCAACTCAAAGGACAACAACAAATGATGGACAGATCTAGCAATGTTGCAGAGATACCGACAGAGGCAACATATGAGATTGCTTGGACACTCGCGAGAAACAAGAAGGCCTTCACAGACGCGGATATTGTCAAATAATGTTTTTTGGCCTCAGACAAAATATTGTATGCTGATTTCACAAACAGGGAAGCTATTTTAAAGCAAATTACGTGACTACAACTCTCAGACTCGACCATAACAAGACGCATAGAAGACATCGGCGAGGATGTCGGTAAGCAACTGATTACTGACATATCCGTGGCACCTTGTTTCAGTACTGCGCTTGACAAAGGCACTGATATAAGAGACATTGTCCAATTATGTGTTTGGGTCCGCTTCCCTCAAAACGAGTCGTTCAGAGAGGAACTTTTATGTTTACTGCCCCTTCAGTGACAAACATGAGGAGAGGATATTCTAAAAGCCCTTGTTACATGTTTTGCTGATAATAATATTGACTGGTCAAATCTGGCATCTGTGTGCACAGAAGGCGCCACAAACATGCGGGGGAAGGAGAAGGGACTCATAGACCTGATGAGAAAGACAGAGGATATTACCAAATTTGTTACGTTTCATTGTATCATTCATGAGGAAGCACTTGTGGCTAAGCTCAAAGACTATGACTAGCAGAATGTGATGTAGCAAGTTGTGCGCGTGGGGAACATTATTATTGCGAGGACACTGAATCACCGGCAATTCTGCTAGTTTCTTGAAGAATACCAGATAGAATACGGCGACTTGATATTTCACAATGAGGTGAGATGGCTGTCTCGTGGCAGTGTTTTGGAAAGATTTCTCTCTCTCCTCCCTCAAATTCATGAATGTGTTGCAAGCAAGGGGAGAGAGGAGCCAGAGCTGGTTGATCCACAGTGGATATTTAAACTGGATTTTTTAACTGACATCACCTGCCACCTGAATACGGTGAATCTCCAGCTCCAAGCTAAAACTCTGGACAAAATGCTGCGTATGGTCACTGCATTTCAAAATAAAATCACCACATTGTTCATACCTGACAGACAGTATGTTAATTTTCCAAAACTCAGAGCAGTCACCACATCCAACCCAGACAAACTGCCACATTTTAGCTATGATGCATTTGTGCGTGTGTTGGAAGAGTTGATGTTGGAGTTTGAGTCAAGATTCAAGGATATCATGGTGTACAAGGAGTTTTTTTAACTTCGTTGAGAACCCCTTTCATGTGCCAGTGTCATCTCTGACCCCAGTCATCACAGCCCTCTGTCCTGACCGTGCTGGAACAGAGAGTGAGATAGTGGAGCTGCAGGCAAATGACACATTGCAAGGTGAACTGCTACCCATTTCTGGAGCCTTGTGTCAGACACAGAGTATCCACTTCAGAAGCAGTGTGTGAACTTGAACTTGCAGACGTGTTGCTGTGCGTTTTGTTGCCAACCTTACTTTGCTAGCTGACAACTTTACGGTTTTTACTTTTTACTTTTTAATTACCGTTTATATTTTTAGTTTTTCCCTCACAACTTTTTTCCCTCATTCAACTTTTTCACTCCGGGCGCTTTATCTGGACATGGTTCGTCAGCACCTTCAACAGCCGAAGCTAAGTAGTAACATTAACATGATGCCTTCTAATTGCAGTCGCTGTACTCATAATATACAGGAGAACGATCGCCTTATGGCGAGGATAGCTGTGCTGCAAGCCCAGCTTCAGACGCAATCGTTAGGCAAGGGTAATTTCAGTGTAGGAAAGGATGAAAGAGCGTCTGTGCCACCAGTAAGTACAGATAGTAGTATAAATCCCCCCGCACAGTCCCCGCAGCCAGACAACTTTCCCATGGCTTCTGGAGGGAAATGCTGTAGGAATGCTCAACTGGTGTCGCTCATTCAGCCGACAGAAACTTTCAACCGGTTTTCCCCATTAAGTAGCGAGTCGGAGTCTGAGGCCGAGTCTTCTCTTGTCTCTACTCCTCCCGTTACGGGGTCAGAGACGCCGAAGCTTCCCACCATTAGCTCTGACAAATTGAAAACCCTAATCATTGGCGACTCCATTACCCGCAGTATTAGACTTAAAACGAATCACCCAGCGATCATACACTGTTTACCAGGGGGCAGGGCTACCGGCGTTAAGGCTAATCTGAAGATGGTGCTGGCTAAAGCTAAAACTGGCGAGTATAGAGATATTGTTAGCCACGTCGGCACCAACGATGTTAGGATGAAACAGTCAGAGGTCACCAAGCGCAACATAGCTTCAGCGTGTAAATCAGCTAGAAAGATGTGTCGGCATCGAGTAATTGTCTCTGGCCCCCTCCCAGTTAGGGGGAGTGATGAGCTCTACAACAGAGTCTCACAACTCAATCGCTGGTTGAAAACTGTTTTCTGCCCCTCCCAAAAGATATAATTTGTAGATAATTGGCCCTCTTTCTGGGACTCACCCACAAACAGGACCAAGCCTGACCTGCTGAGGAGTGACGGACTCCATCCTAGCTGGAGGGGTGCTCTCATCTTATCTACCAATATAGACAGGGCTCTAACTCCTCTAGCTCCACAATGAAATAGGGTGCAGGCCAGGCAGCAGGCTGTTAGCCAGCCTGCCAGCTTAGTGGAGTCTGCCACTAGCATTGTCAGTGTAGTCAGCTCAGCTATCCCCATTGAGACTGTGTCTGTGCCTCGACCTAGGTTGGGCAAAACTAAACATGGCGGTGTTCGCCTTAGCAATCTCACTAGGATAAAGACCTCCTCCATTCCTACCATTATTGAAAGAGATCGTGATACCTCACATCTCAAAATAGGGCTACTTAATGTTAGATCCCTCACTTCAAAGGCAGTTATAGTCAATGAACTAATCACTGATCATAATCTTGATGTGATTGGCCTGACTGAAACATGGCTTAAGCCTGATGATTTTACTGTGTTAAATGAGGCCTCACCTCCTGGTTACACTAGTGACCATATCCCCCGTGCATCCCGCAAAGGTGGAGGTGTCGCTAACATTTACGATAGCAAATTTCAATTTACAAAAAAAAAAATTCAATTTCAAAAAATTTCAATTTTCGTCTTTTGAGCTTCTAGTCATGAAATCTATGCAGCCTACTCAATCACTTTTTATAGCTACTGTTTACAGGCCTCCTGGGCCATATACAGCGTTCCTCACTGAGTTCCCTGAATTCCTATCGGACCTTGTAGTCATAGCAGATAATATTCTAATTTTATGGGATTTTTATATTCATATGGAAAAGTCCACAGACCCACTCCAAAAGGCTTTTGGAGCCATCATCGACTCAGTGGGTTTTGTCCAACATGTCTCTGGACCTACTCACTGCCACAGTCATACTCTGGACCTAGTTTTGTCCCATGGAATAAATGTTGTAGATCTTAATGTTTTTCCTCATAATCCTGGACTATCGGATCACCATTTTATTACGTTTGCAATCGCAACAAATAATATGCTCAGACCCCAACCAAGGAGCATCAAAAGTCGTGCTATAAATTCTCAGACAACACAAAGATTCCTTGATGCCCTTCCAGACTCCTTCTGCCTACCTAAGGACGTCAGAGGACAAAAATCAGTTAACCACCTAACTGAGGAACTCAATTTAACCTTGCGCAATACCCTAGATGCAGTTGCACCCCTAAAAACTAAAAACATTTGTCATAAGAAACTAGCTCCCTGGTATACAGAAAATACCCGAGCTCTGAAGCAAGCTTCCAGAAAATTGGAACGGAAATGGCGCCACACCAAACTGGAGGTCTTCCGACTAGCTTGGAAAGACAGTACCGTGCAGTATCGAAGAGCCCTTACTGCTGTTCGATCATCCTACTTTTCCAACTTAATTGAGGAAAATAAGAACGATCCAAAATGTATTTTTGATATTGTTGCAAAGCTAACTAAAAAGCAGCATTCCCCAAGTGAGGATGGCTTTCACTTCAGCAGTAATAAATTCATGAACTTCTTTGAGGAAAAGATCATGATCATTAGAAAGCAAATTACGGACTCCTCTTTAAATCTGCGTATTCCTCCAAAGCTCAGCTGTCCTGAGTCTGCACAACTCTGCCAGGACCTAGGATCAAGAGAGACACTTAAGTGTTTTAGTACTATATCTCTTGACACAATGATGAAAATAATCATGGCCTCTAAACCTTCAAGCTGCATACTGGATCCTATTCCAACTAAACTACTGAAAGAGCTGCTTCATGTGCTTGGCCCTCCTATGTTGAACATAATAAACGGCTCTCTATCCGCCGGATGTGTACCAAACTCACTAAAAGTGGCAGTAATAAAGCCTCTCTTGAAAAAGCCAAACCTTGACCCAGAAAATATAAAAAACTATCGGCCTATATCGAATCTTCCATTCCTCTCAAAAATTTTAGAAAAAGCTGTTGCGCAGCAACTCACTGCCTTCCTGAAGACAAACAATGTATACGAAATGCTTCAGTCTGGTTTTAGACCCCATCATAGCACTGAGACTGCACTTGTGAAGGTGGTAAATGACCTTTTAATGGCGTCAGACCGAGGCTCTGCATCTGTCCTCGTGCTACTAGACCTTAGTGCTGCCTTTGATACCATCGATCACCACATTCTTTTGGAGAGACTGGAAACCCAAATTGGTCTACACGGACAAGTTCTGGCCTGGTTTAGATCTTATTTGTCGGAAAGATATCAGTTTGTCTCTGTGAATGGTTTGTCCTCTGACAAATCAACTGTACATTTCGGTGTTCCTCAAGGTTCCGTTTTAGGACCACTATTGTTTTCACTATATATTTTACCTCTTGGGGATGTCATTCGAAAACATAATGTTAACTTTCACTGCTATGCGGATGACACACAGCTGTACATTTCAATGAAACATGGTGAAGCCCCAAAATTGCCCTCGCTAGAAGCCTGTGTTTCAGACATAAGGAAGTGGATGGCTGAAAACGTTCTACTTTTAAACTCGGACAAAACAGAGATGCTTGTTCTAGTTCCCAAGAAACAAAGAGATCTTCTGTTAAATCTGACAATTAATCTTGATGGTTGTAAAGTCGTCTCAAATAAAACTGTGAAGGACCTCGGCGTTACTCTGGACCCTGATCTCTCTTTTGACGAACATATCAAGACTGTTTCAAGGACAGCTTTTTTCCATCTACGTAACATTGCAAAAATCAGAAATTGTCTGTCCAAAAATGATGCAGAATAATTTATCCATGCTTTTGTTACTTCTAGGTTAGACTACTGCAATGCTTTACTTTCCGGCTACCCGAATAAAGCACTAAATAAACTTCAGTTAGTGCTAAATACGGCTGCTAGAATCCTGATTAGAACCAAGAAATTTGATCATATTACTCCAGTGCTAGCTTCCCTACACTGGCTTCCTGTTAAGGCAAGGGCTGATTTCAAGGTTTTACTGTTAACCTATAAAGCGTTACATGGGCTTGCTCCTACCTATCTTTCCGAGTTGGTCCTGCCGTACATACCTACACGTACGCTACGGTCATAAGACGCAGGCCTCCTAATTGTCACTAGAATTTCCAGCAAACAGCTGGAGGCAGGGCTTTCTCCTATAGATCTCCATTTTTATGGAATGGTCTGCCTACCCATGTGAGAGACGCAGACTCGGTCTCAACCTTTAAGTCTTTACTGAAGACTTATCTCTTCAGTAGGTCATATGATTGAGTGTAGTCTGGCCCAGGAGTGTGAAGGTGAACGGAAAGGCTCTGGAGCAACGAACCGCCCTTGCTGTCTCTGCCTGGCCGGTTCCCCTCTCTCCACTGGGATTCTCTGCCTCTAACCCTATTACAGGGGCTGAGTCACTGGCTTACTGGTGCTCTTTCATGCCGTCCCTAGGAGGGGTGCGTCACTTGAGTGGGTTGAGTTACTGACGTGATCTTCCTGTCTGGGTTGGCGCCCCCCCTTGGTTTGTGCTGTGGTGGAGATCTTTGTGGGCTATACTCGGCCTTGTCTCAGGATTGTAAGTTGGTGGTTGAAGATATCCCTCTAGTGGTGCGGGGGCTGTGCTTTGGCAAAGTGGGTGGGGTTATATCCTTCCTGTTTGGCCCTGTCCGGGGGTATCATCGGATGGGGCCACAGTGTCTCCTGACCCCTCCTGTCTCAGCCTCCAGTATTTATGCTGCAGTAGTTTATGTGTCGGGGGGCTAGGGTCAGTTGGTTATATCTGGAGTACTTCTCCTGTCTTATCCGGTGTCCTGTGTGAATTCAAGTATGCTCTCTCTAATTCTCTCCTTCTCTCTTTCTTTCTCTCTCTCGGAGGACCTGAGCCCTAGGACCATGCGTCAGGACTACCGGGCATGATGACTCCTTGCTGTCCCCAGTCCACCTGGCCTTGCTGCTGTTCCAGTTTCAACTGTTCTGCCTGCGGCTATGGAACCCTGACCTGTCCACCGGACATGCTACCTGTCCCAGACCTGCTGTTTTCAACTCTCTAGAGACCGCAGGAGCGGTAGAGATACTCTTAATGATCGGCTATGAAAAGCTAACTGACATTTACTCCTGAGGTGCTGACTTGCTACACCCTCGATAACTACTGTGATTATTATTATTTGACCATGCTGGTCATTTATGAACATTTGAACATCTTGGCCATGTTCTGTTATAATCTCCACCCGGCACAGCCAGAAGAGGACTGGCCACCCCTCATAGCCCGGTTCCTCTCTAGGTTTCTTCCTAGGTTTTGGCCTTTCTAGGGAGTTTTTCCTAGCCACCGTGCTTCTACACCTGCATTGCTTGCTGTTTGGGGTTTTAGGCTGGGTTTCTGTACAGCACTTCGAGATATTAGCTGATGTACGAAGGGCTATATAAAATAAACTTGATTTGATTTGATTTGTGCAAAAGGTGACATCATTTTTTGTCAGCACTTACTCATGTGAAGCAACATTTTCAACAATGAACATTGTGAAACAAAAAGAGAGAACCAGACTGACCAATAAACACCTGGATTGCCTCACAAGGATAGCAACAACAGACTATACATTTAGAATGAATTCAGTAAAGGAGCAGAAAGGACATTTTCACACATCAACTACTGAGGAAACCCTTAATATGGGTCTTATACATGTGATGTAGCCTATTTGATGTGTGTCTGTATATACACTACTGGTCAAAACTTTTAGAACACCTCCTCATTCACAGGTTTTTATTTATTTTTTACTATTTTCTACATTGTAGAATAATAGTGAAGACATCAACACTGTGAAATAACAAATATGGAATCATGTAGCAACCAAAAAAGTGTTAACCTCTCTTGGGCACGTGAGACGGTAGCGTCCCACCACTTCAACAGCCAGTGAAACTGCTGGGCGCCAAATTCAAATACAGAAATACTCATTATAAAAATTCTGAAAATAAAACATATTTTACATAGGTTTAAAGATTAACTTCTTGTGAATCCAACCACGGTGTCAGATTTTAAAAAATGCTTTACGGCGAAAGCATACATTACGATTATGAGAACATAGCCCACAAGACAAATAATTACAAACAGTAGCCAGCCAGATAGAACAGTTACACAATTTAGAAATAGAGATAAAATTAATCCCTTACCTTTGATGATATTCATATGGTTGCACTCAGCAGACATTCATTTACTCAATAAATGTTCCTCTTGTTCGATAAAGTCTCTTTATACCCAAAAACCTCAGTTTTGTTCGCGCGTTTTCTTCAGTAACCCACAGGCTGAAACGCAGTCAAAACAGGAAGACAAAAAAATCCTAATTGTATCCGTAAAGTTCATAGAAACATGTCAAACGATGTTTATATTCAAACCTCAGGTTGTTTTTAGCCTAAATAATTGATACTATTTCAACCGGACAATAACATCGTCAATATAAAATGTAAACAAGAAACGCACTCTCTCGGTCTTGCGCAGGAAAAAGCTCCGTGAAACTTTAGGGTCCACTCATTCAGACTGCTCTTACTTCCACATTTTTCGGAATACAAGACTGAAACACATTCTAAAGACTGTTGACATCTAGTGGAAGGCATAGAAACTGCAAGTTGAGTCCTAAGTCAAGGGATACTGTAATGGCATTGAATAGAAAACTACAAACAAACAAAAAAACTACTTCCTGAATGGATTTTTCTCAGGTTTTTGCCTGCCAAATCAGTTCTGTTAAACTCACAGACACTATTTTAACAGTTTTGGAAACTTTAGAGTGTTTTCCATCCAAATCTACCAGTTATATGCATATGATATATTCTGGGCCCAAGAAACAGGCCGTTTAATTTGGGCATGCATTTCATCCAAAATTCCGAATGCTGCCCCCTACCCTAGAGAAGTTAAACCAATCAAAATATGTTTTGTATTTGAGATTCTACAAATAGCCACCCTTTGCCTTGACAGCTTTGCACACTATTGGCATTCTCTCTACCAGCTTCATGAGGTAGTCACCTGGAATGCATTTCAATTAACAGGTGTGCCTTCTTAAAACTTAATTTGTGGGATTTCTTTCTTTCTTAATGCGTTTGAGCCAATCAGTTGTGTTGTGACAAGGTAGGGGGGTATACAGAAGACAGCCCTATTTGGTAAAAGACCAAGTCCATATTTTGTTAAGAACAGCTCAAATAGGCAAAAGGAAACGACAGTCCATCATTACTTTAAGACATAAAGGTCAGTCAATACGGAAACATGAATGAAAGACCCAGAGTTACCTCTGCCGCAGAGGATAAGTTCATTAGAGTTACCAGCCTCAGAAATTGCAGCTCAAATAAATGCTTCACAGAGTTCAAGTAACAGACACATCTCAACATCAACTGTTCAGAGGAGACTGTGTGAATCAGGCCTTCATGCTCAAAATTCTGCAAAGAAACCACTACTAAAGGACACCAATAAGAAGAAGAGGCTTGTTTGGGCCAAGAAACACAAGCAATGGTGGAAATTTGTCCTTTGTTCTGGAGTTCAAATTTGATATTTTTGGTTCCAACCGCCGTGTCTTTGGGAGACGTGGTGTGGGTGAACGGATGATCTCCGCATGTGTATTTCCCACCGTAAAGCATGGAGGAGGAGGTGTTATGGTGTGGTGGTGCTTTGCTGGTGACACTGTCTGTGATTTAATTAGAATTCAAGGCACACTTAACCAGCATGGCTACCACAGCATTCTACAGCGACACACATCTGGTTTGTGCTTAGTGGGACAATCATTTGTTTTTCAACAGGACAATGACCCAACACACCTCCAGGCTGTGTAAGGGCTATTTTACCAAGAAGGAGAGTGAAGTAGTGCTGCATCAGATGACCTGGCCTCCACAATCACCCGACCTCAACCAAATTGAGATGGTTTGGAATGAGTCGGACCGTAGAGGGAAGTGAAAGCAGCCATGTGGGAAAAGTGCTCAGCATATGTAGGAACTCCTTCAAGACTGTTGGAAAAGCATTCCAGGTGAAGCTGGTAGAGAGAATGCCAAGAGTGTGCAAAGCTGTCATCAAGGCAAAGGGTAGCTATTTGAAGAATCTCAAATATAAAATATATTTTGAACTTCTTATGGCTTGGGGGCAGTATTTCGACTTTTGGATGAGAAGTGTGCCCAAAGTAAACTGCCTGTTACTCAGGCCCAAAAGCTAGGCTTTTCTATTTGGATAGAAAACACTCTAAAGTTTCCAAAACTGTTAAAATAATGTCTGTGAGTATAACAGAACTGATATGGCAGGCAAAGACCTGAGGAAAATCCATCCAGGAAGTGGGATTTTCTTGATGTGGGTATTTTCAATTGAATGCCTACAGAGTATCTAATGAGTTAGGACCCAGATTGCAGTTCCTATAGCTTACACTAGATGTCAACAGTCTTTAGACATTGTTTCAGGCTTGTTTTCTTAAAAATGAAGAAGAATGAGACCTACCTGTCTGTGGACTGTAGAATCATGCAGGGCTGGTTTGTGCGCGTGACCGAGTGTGCGCCCTTCGTTGTTTTTAATTTCTATTGAATACGCTATTGTCCGGTTGAAATATTATCGATTATTTAGACAATTGACAACCTAAGGATTAATTCTAAACATCGTTTAACATTTTTCGATAAACTTTACCGGTACTATTAGGATGTATTCGTCTGCATGTTTTGCCTGACTTTGAGCCAGTGGATTACTGAACAAAACGCGCCAACAAAACAGAGTTTTGGGGATATAAAGAGGGACTTTGTCGAACAAAACAAACATTTATTGTGTAGCTGGGACTCTTGTGACTGCAACCATATGAAGATCTTCAAAGGTAAGTGATTAATTTTATCGCCATTTCTGACTTTTGTAATTCCATTACTTGGTTGTAAAATGTTTGTATGCTTTTGTAAGCGGGGCGCTATCCTCAGATAATCGCATGGTATGCTTTCGCCGTAAAGCCTTTTTGAAATCTGACAAAGAAGCTGGATTAACAAGAAGTTAATCTTTAAGCCGATGTATAACACTTGTATTTTTTATGAATGTTTATTATGACTATTTCTGTATTTTGAATTTGGCGCTCTGCAATTTCACCGGATGTTGTCGAGGTGGGTCGCTAGTGGAACGCCTGCGCCAGAAAGGTTAACACTTTTTTGGTTACTACATGATTCCATATGTGCTATTTCATAGTTTTGATGTCTTCACTATTATTCTACAATGTAGAAAAACGTTAAAATAAATAAAAACCTGTGAATGAGTAGGTGCTCTAAAACCTTTGACCGGTAGTGTAGAACAATTGAGGCTAAAGGGTTAGAAATGCTTATGGCTTCTAACCTGGTTTTGTTCTGTAGGTGGCATTTTCTGCTATTTTCAAGGGATGGGTCCCAACCTCTTAAGGGCCCTAGTGTCCATGTGTACACGGGTGCTCTGTCAGTCACAGAAACAACAACCATACTTGGAATGGGGTTGGTTTTGTGGGATGAAAATTGGAGGACAACTGCTATTTTTGGTATTTTATTAGGATCCCCATTAGCTGTTGCAAAAGCAGCAGCTACTCTTCCTGGGGTCCACACAAAACATTAAACATAATACAGAATGACATAATACAGAACATCAATAGACAAGAACAGCTCAAAGACAGAACTACATACATATTTTTTTAAAGGTACACGTAGCATTCATATCAATGCATACACACAAACTATCTAGGTCAAGTAGGGGACAGGCGTTGTGCTGTGAGATGTTGCTTTATCCGTTTTTTGAAACCAGGTTTGCTGTTTTGAGCAATATGAGATGGAAGGAAGGTCCATGCAATTAGGGCTCTATATAAACTGTACGCTTTATTGAATTTGTTCTGGATTTGGGGACAGTGAAAAGACCCCTGGTGGCATGTCTGGTGGGATAAGTGTGTGTGTGTCAGAGCTGTGTGTAAGTTAACTATGCAACCAATTTGGGATTTTCAACACATTGATGTTTCTTATAAAAAGGAGTGATGCAGTCAGTCTCGCCTCAACTCTTAGCCAAGAGAGACTGGCATGCATAGTATTTATATCAGCCCTCTGATTACAATTAAGAGCAAAACGTGCCGCTCTGTTCTGGGCCAGCTGCAGCTTAACTAGGTCTTTCCTTGCAGCACTGGACCACATGACTGGACAATAATCAAGATTAGACAAAACTAGAGCCTGCAGAACTTACTTTTTGGAGTGTGGTGTCAAAAAAGCAGAGCATCTCTTTGTTATGGACAGACCTCTCCCTATTTTTTTACAGACATTGAATCTATATGTTTTGACCATGACAGTTTACAATCTAAAGTAACGCCAAGTAATTTAGTCTCCTCAACTTGTTCAACAGCCACACCATTCATTACCAGATTCAGCTGAGGTCTAGAACTTAAGGAAGGATTTGTACTAAATACAATGCTCTTAGTTTTAGAGATGTTCAGGACCAGTTTAATACTGGCCCCCCATTCCAAAATAGACTGCAACTCTTTGTTAAGGGTTTCAGTGACTTCATTAGCTGTGGATGCTGATGCCTATATGGTTGAATCATCAGCATACATGGACACACATGCTTTGTTTAATGCCAGTGGCAGGTCGTTGGTAAAAATAGAAAATAGTAGAGGGCCTAGAGAGCTGCTCTGTGGTACACCACACTTTACATGTTTGACATTAGAGAAGCTTCCATTAAAGAAACCCCTTTGAGTTCTATTAGATCTGAATCCACAATATGGCAGAGGTTGAAAAGCCATAACCCCTTTTTTTTCAAACAACAGGTTATTGTCAATAATATCAAAGACAGCACTGAAATCTAACAGTACAGCTCCCACAATCTTCTTATTATCAATTTCTTTCAACCAATCATCAGTCATTTGTGTCAGTGCAGTACATGTTGAGTGCCCTTCTTTATAAGCATGCTGAAAGTCTGTT
This sequence comes from Salvelinus namaycush, assembly GCF_016432855.1. Taxonomy (NCBI): domain Eukaryota; kingdom Metazoa; phylum Chordata; class Actinopteri; order Salmoniformes; family Salmonidae; genus Salvelinus; species Salvelinus namaycush. Next base: position 20,782,771 of record NC_052309.1, on the reverse strand, counting down.
GTTAATTTGTTTACAGAGAAATAGCATTGTATTTGGTCAAATACCATTTTTTCCAACAGTTTGCTAAGAGCTAATTGGTCTGCTGTTAGAACCAGTAAAGGTCACTTTACCACTCTTGGGTAGCGGAATTACTTTGGCTTCCCTCCAGGTCTGAGGACAAAGACTTTCCTCTAGGCTCAGATTTTAAAAACCATCCTCAGTATCTTTCCATCTAAGTTGTCAATGCCAGGAGGTTTATCATTATTGATCGATAACAATAACTTTTCCACCTCTCCCACACTAACTTTACAAAATTCAAACTTGCAATGCTTTTCTTTCATTATATGTTTTTTATGCATGAATACAACTGCTCACTGTTCATTGTTGACATTTCCTACCTAAGTTTGCCCACTTTGCCAATGAAATAATCATTAAAATAACTGACAACATCAAATGGTTTCGTAATGAATATGCCATCTAATTTGATGAAAGATGAGTTGAGTTTGTCTTTCTGCCCATAATTTCATTTAAAGTAATCCAAAGTTTTTTCCCATCATTCTTTATATCATTGATCTTGGCTTCATAATACAGTTTCTTCTTCTTTTTGTTGAGTTTAGTCACATAATTTCTAAATGTGCAGTAAATAAGCCAGATATGCAGCCAGAATTATTAGCTACTCATTTTTCCTCATCTCTTTCAACCATACAGTTTTTCAATTCCTCGTCAATCCATGGAGCCTTAACAGTTCTAACAGTCAGTTTCATAACAGGTATATGTTTATCAATAATTGGAAGAAGCATTTTCATAAATTCATCAAGTACAGCGTCTGGATGCTCCTCATTAATCACATCAGAGCTCTACTTAGGGCCAGCTGGAGCGACAGTACGTTAAGCAGGCATCTATCATGGTACAGCTACATGGATAATGAACAGGCATTGATTGATTCTGGTGCAACTGGTAGGTATGGAAAAGTATCTGAAAATGGTGGCTAGGATAGTTGTAAGTACAGCGCATTATGAAAGTATTCAGACCCCTTGACTTTTTCAACATTTTGTTACATTACAGCCTTATTTTAAAATTTATTAAATCGTTTTTTCAATCTCCACACAATATCCCATAATGACAAAGCAAAAACAGTTTTTTAGAAATATTTTCCCATTTATATTAAAACAAATTAAAATATTACATTGACATAAGTATTCAGACACTTTACTCAGTACTTTGTGGAAGCACCTTTGGAATTGATTACAGCCTCGAGTCTTCTTGGGTAAGACGCTACAAGCTTGGCAGACCTGTATTTGGGGAGTTTCTCCCATTCTTCTCTGCAGATCCTCTCAAGCTCTGTCAGGTTGGATAGGGAGTGTTGCTGCACAGCTATTTTCAGGTCTCTCCAGAGATGTTAGATCGGGTTCAAGTCCAGGCTCTGGCTGGGCCACTCAAGGACATTCAGAGACTTGTCCCGAAGCCACTCCTGCATTGTCTTGGCTGTGTGCTATGGGTCGTTGTCCTGTTTCAAGGTGACCCTTCACCCCAGGCTGAGGTCCTGAGTGCTCTGTACTTTGCTCCATTCATCTTTCCCTTGATCCTGACAAGTCTCCCAGTCCCTGCCGCTGAAAAACATCCCCACAGCATGATGCTGCCACTACCATGCTTCACCGTAGGGATGGTGCCAGGTTTCTTCCAGACGTAGGGATGGTTTTGGCCAGGTGACGAGTGTGATGCTTGGCATTCAGGCTAAAGAGTTCAATCTGGGTTTCATCAGACCAGAGTATCTTGTTTTGCATGGTCTGAGAGTCCTTTAGGTGTCTTTTGGCAAACTCCAAGTGGGCTGTCATGGACCTTTTACTGAGGAGTGGCTTCCGTCTACCATAAAGGCCTGATTGGTGGAGTGCTGCAGAGATGGTTGTCCTTCTGGAAGGTTCTCCCATCTCCACAGAGGAACTCTGGAGCTCTGTCAGTGACCATCGGGTTCTTGGTCAACTCCCTGACAAAGGCCCTTCTCCCTCGATTTCTCAGTTTGGCCGGGCGGCCAGCTATGGTGGGAAAAATGACAAACTCTGTTATGCACATGTGTTGCATAAGACAAAGGGTTGACTGTAAGTGACCAGTTTTTGGTCCATGCTGTTCTTTTCGTATCTTTCAAGGGCACAACTGTGTGGAGATATGAAGAGAACAGGGGCTAGCTTGAGCAGCAGCAGCTAGATAGCAACAAAACTGGCGTTTTCATTTGTTTGTTCGCTACAGTATGTTCCCACCAGGCTCTCACACATCTGCAAAACTGCCACGTAGACAAAGGTTATAAAAGCTGAGACCCAACTCTTGTTTGTTGCACCTTAACTCTGCACCATGGAGTGATTGTTAGTGGCTCCAGATTTGCAAATAAATTGTTGTTTGAAGAATCCACAGTCTCTCTTCCTTTCTGGTTAGAACTTCCATGACACAGCTCTTGGAAGAATCTTGGTGGTTCCAAACTTCTTCCATTTAAGAATGATAGAGGCCACTGTGTTCTTGGGGACCTTCAATGCTGCATAATTGTTTTGGTACCCTTCCCCAGATCTGTGCCTCAACACAACCCTGTCTCGGAGCTCTACAGACAATTCTTTTGACCTCATGGCTTGGTTTTCGCTCTGACATGCACTGTCAACTGTGGGACCTTATATAGACAGGTGTGTCTTTCCAAATCATGTCCAATCAATTGGTAGAAACATCTCAAGAATAATCAATGGAAACAGGATATACCTGAGGTCAATTTCGAGTCTCAAAGCAAAGAATCTGAATACTTATGTAAATAAGGTATTTATGTTTTATTTTAATGTTTTTGCAAAAATGTCTAAAAACCTGTTTTCACTTTATCATTATGGGGTATTGTGTGTAGATTGACGAGGAAAAACATTTTCCATTTTAGAATAAGGTTGTAATGTAATGTGGAAAAGGGAAGGGGTCTGAATACTTTCCCCAAATACATTGTATCTTAAATAGAACCCATCATGGTAATTGGTGAATTGAGTATAGCTAGCTATAGTTCCAATGGTTTGGCTGATAATAGGAAAATAAGAGCAGTTTGTACGTGGTTAACTTCTTTGATATAGGGGGCAGCATTTTCACTTTTGGATGAATTGCGTGTCCATAGTGAACTGCCTCCTACTCTGTCCCAGATGCTAATGTATGCATATTATTATTACTATTGGATAGAAAACACTCTGAAGTTTCTAAAACTGCTTGAATGATGTCTGTGAGCATAACAGAACTCATATGGCAGGCAAAAACCTGAGAAAAAAATCCAAGCAGGAAGTGAGAATTCTGAGAAGGGTCGATGTTAAAGTCATCACCTATTCAATTCCCTGTAATATATGGATCTGTTTGCACTTCCTACGCCTTCCACTAGATGTCAACAGTCTGTAGAACGCTGAATGAAGCCTCTAGTGTGATGTGGGGCCGGATGGGAGGTGTTTCAGTCACTGGTCTGGCAGATTGCCAGTTCTTGCTCACGCGCTTTCCTCATGATATCACCTTGCTTTCCATTACTTATACAGACATGAAGAAATGCTCCGGTTGGAACGTTATTGGATATATATGATAACAACATCCTGAAGATTGATTCTCTACTGTTTGACCAGTTTATTCGACTTGTAATATAACTTTTTGAAGTTTTCGTCCGACGTTTGCCTGCATCTGCGCGAGCGTTTGGACACGCAAAAGTAGCTAAGTAGCAAAAGTAGCTAATTGGACATAAGTAATGGACATTATCGAACAAAACAATGACTTATTGTGGAACTAGGATTCCTGGCAGTGCATTCTGATGAACATAATCAAAGGTAAGGGAATATTTATGATGTAATTTCGTATTTCTGTTGACTCCAACATGGCGGAGAAATGTTGTTAAATCTGAGCGCTGTCTCAGATTATTGCATGGTGTGCTTTTTACATGCTGATCCTCAACACGGGGGCCCCTCAAGGGTGCATGCTCAGTCCCCTCCTATACTCACTGTTCACCCATTACTGCATGGCCAAGCACGACTCCAACACCATCATTAAGTTTGCAGACAACACAACAGTGGTAGGTCTGATCACCGACAACAATGAAACAGCCTACAGAGAGGAGGTCAGAGACCTGGCAGTGTGGTTCCTTGACAACAACCTCTCCCACAATGTGAGCAAGACACAGGAGCTGACAACAGGAAAAGGAGGGCTGAACAGGCCCCCATTAACATCGACGAAGGCTGTAGTGGAGCGGGTCAAGAGTTTCAAGTTCCTTGGTGTCCACATCACCAACAAACTATCATGGTCCAAACACACCAAGACAGTCGTGAAGAGGGCATGACAACACCTTTTCCAACTTGGAAGACTGAAAAGAGTTGGCATGGGTCCTCAGATCCTCAAAAGGTTCTACAGCTGCACCATCGAGAGCATCCTGACTGGTTGCATCACTGCCTGGTATGGCAACTGCTCAGCATCCGACCGTAAGGCGCTACAGAGGGTAGTGCTTACAGTCCAGTCCATCACTGGGGCAAAGCTTCCAGGATCTCTATACCAGACGGTGTCAGAGGAAGGCCCTAAAATTCTCCAGCCACCTGTCGTGTCTTTGGCTATGCCCGATTAAGTGATATGACATGCTATTTAATAAAATCCTTTCTCCGTAATTAATATTACCTGATTGAGCTAATCATGTAAATAGAAAGAATAGTAGATAGAAAGTCGGGGCACCACGAAATAATATTTATAGAGCTTTTATCTTCCGAATAAACTCTTAAAGACCTAGTAATATTTTACATCAATAGCAGTCAATATTATTTGTCACCTTAATTCAGTCTCATCTGAAAGTTGTAAATTCTTGGTTATCTTCACGAACCCTGGCTAACAAGTTGAATCAGCAATACAAAATTGGGTTTAATTATTTATTTACTAAATACCTAACTAATCACACAGAATTACATATGCACAGAATGAATCATAACTTGATTACAAATGACGTCATAAAGGAAAACGTCCCTAGCGGACGGAACAGATATGACAGCTGGTTACACAAAAGAAAAGGGGGCTGGGTTTGAGTGAAAGAGCGGGAAGACTTGAGGAACAAAGGGAGAAGCCATGCTATCGTAAATACAGTATCTTATGCATTCTAAATTACCGCCCATTTGAAAAAGGAAAATGCAATAAATATTTACTCTGAGCTGCGCTTCGGTAGGTTGGTGGTAGATGGAAGGCCGTGTTGCCCAACAGAGTCCTTTGTCCTTTGAAGAATGTCCCTGCTGGTAAACTGGATACGTTGTAGTAACGTCGTTGTGTGGTAGACGGGATACTCTGTCTGTTCTTTCCTAGCCCACGTTTGCAGCTGCTGTTGGGTAACTCAACGGCTAGGAGGTATCACTTCTGTAGTGAATAAGAGTTCAAAGTTCATACCATTCGCAACCAAAGCTCAAGCTGAGGTTGGCTTAGTTCTGTAGTTGACATGTTAGTCCTTTTAACGCAGAGGCTGCAGACCTCTGAGAGGGTGGTTTGAAAAGTTTTATAACCCATGTTTCTTCACAGGGGCAGGCCACTGATTGAGCAGAGCCCTAACCTTATGAAAACCCAAATCTCTCATTTGGAGGCTAAAATTACATTTTATCTCTTCACCAATAATGTTATATTCAAACATTTAAATTGAACAACAATTCCATTTGACTCCGATAACTACAATGTGCAGACTTTCCACTGTAGAGTTTATGTCGTCCTATCATTGATGAGAATGTCTCAGATGACAACTGAACTGACATCATATTCATTAAGTACCACCACATATGTTCAATTGGTTGGATTACCAGAATATAGTTCATTTCCCCCCACCTTCTGATGTTCCCAGAATCTCTATGTTAACCAAAGGATTTTCAAATGTCACATCAGTAGGGTAGAGAGAGGAAAAAGGGGGGGAGAGGTATTTATGACTGTCATAAACCTACCCCCAGGCCAACGTCATGACACACCCTAGTCATAGACTGTTCTCTCTGCTACCGCACGGCAAGCGGTACCGGAGCGCCAAGTCTAGGTCCAAGAGGCTTCTAAACAGCTTCTACCCCCAAGCCATAAGATTCCTGAACATCTAATCAAATGGTTACCCAGACTATTTGGAATACCCCCCCCCCCCCCCCCCCTCCCCGTTTTACACTGCTGCTACTATCTGTTGTTGCCATCTATGCACAGTCACTTGAATTAACTCTACCTACATGTATATATTACCTCAATTACCTCGACTAACCGGTGCCCCCACACATTGACTCTGTACTGGTACCCCCCTGTATATAGTCTCGCTATTGTTATTTTACTGCTGCTCTTTAATTACTTGTTACCTTTATTTCTTATTCTTATTCGTAGACTTGTTTATATATTTTTTAAACTGCATTGTTGGTTAGGGGATCGTAAGTCAGTATTTCACTGTAAGGTCAACACCTGTTGTATTCGGCTCATGTGACAAATAACATTTGACTTGATTTGAGAGAGACAGACAGTTCCTTAATGTAACCATTGGCTACAGCCAAAACATTACGGAACTGACAGTCCCTCGCTCCTTTTCTCTGTTTTCTTCTATTGTAATAAATGTAGCCTAATATTTAAACAAATATCTAAAGTGGGCAGGGGGGGGAACACCTGAAATGCACTAATTTGAAATATGTTGTTAGGCTGTTAGTATTCAGGTGTTTATAAATTGTGTGTCCACCATTTATTAATCATTAAACCCACATTAATAATCAATTTACTAATCATTAGAGAAGTATTTTTTGCAGTTCCTAATCTAAAGTTAGTGCTATTTATACTTTATAAATGTTTTGAGTGACCAATGTAATTTCTCACAAAAAGATGGGCATGCCATTGGTAGACATTCCTGCCGTACGTGGTAAAAGAACAAGCACAGGATGTTTAAGGAAATATACTGTATATATACAAGTACTGTATGAATAACTAGCTTACTAATAACATTCATAAACTGTGGGAGTAATGATTAATAAATGGTGAACAAAATGGTTTGTAAATTCCTCATAAACGGTTTATTATGGACCCTTAAAATAAAGTGTTATTTTAGGGGGTAGCTGGGCACAGCGCAGGCAGTGTGTGAGAGAAAGAGACACACACACACACACACACACTGACACATGTACTGCCAGTTTATTGATGTTTTGGCTCTATATCATATATGGGCAGTTGGGATTTTAGCATGTAAATCTTGGTGGGATATCAAACTCAAAGAAATGTTTTAGATGCATGCCAGCAAATCCACTACGCTACGCAACACAACACTAAACAATACAGTAATTGCTCTATAACGGTGACAAACGGTGCCCTACATAAAGCTGTCCCAACAGCAGAGCTTTCTTTTCAGCACCATGGAGTGAATCCTTGCCACTGCTACACCTGGGTTTCAGCAGAGCCTTGTCTGTCAGTGAAACAGTTCATTCAGCCTCATTTACTGCCTTGTAAAAAAACAAAACTGATGTGGATGGCTTGCTTAAACAAATGTGGTTTCTACTGACAATTGACATGTACAAACTATGGCATAAGGGGACGACGAGCGGATGAGAGGCAATCTGTAATTTCGATAAAGACATTAATGAGCAAGCTAGGACGGACGTAGTCAGTATTAGTATTTGTTCAGCACTTTTAAAATGTAATTCAACATAATTCAGAACATGGGCCGTTCTTACAGTATTCTCCCTGTACACCAAGTCAGAACCGTAGGACAAATAAAGGGGGTATATAGGCAGACAATGAAAGATCTTACAATATTTGATGATTACATTTCTCTAAAATAGGCTGTAGGCTACATGTGCAACACCAAGTCAGAAAAGTAAGCTAAGTTATGAGGGGGAAAGGGTCCAAATTATTAAGGTGAGGCACATGGGCTACTAACAGCTTACTACACAACATACACTTGGTATTACTTTTTTAGCTACAGTATACATATCTCCCTGGCATAAGACATAATTTATGCAGCAGCATACAATACATTTTTGGAAACTTGTTGTGTTGTGCTCACTTGAACAGGAAGTCGGTGCGGCAGTCCTTGGTGGGAAAATTTTGTCAGCAAATGGTGCTTTCAAGACAACTGGGAACTCAAAAAAAACAAGGTCGAATCACGACATCAGTGATCTTCAGGTCGGAGCACTAGAAAGAAGACAGAGTTCCTGATTTGGAATTCCGAGTTGGATGACCTTTCAAAACATATTTTCACAGTTAGAACTCGTCAGTTGTCTTGAACTAAATTAAGACTGGGATTTCCCAGTTCTGAGTTTCCAGTTGTTTTGAACACGGCAGAAGTCATGCTGGATTGACAGCATGGCCAATGTACTCAACCTTTTCTGGCCCATGGCATGTGAATGTTTATCCTTTTAAGCTTGGAAAAGAGATCCTTAAACCCAGACTTGGACCACACACCCACTCCACTGAATAGCAGGATAGTAATTGCTTTGCAAGGCTTGCAGTTTCCTTCAAAACCACTCATTGTTGAATTTGCGATTTACAACTTCTTGTGTAATGTTTATGTCCAATGGCAGATGATGACCGACACATTTTATCTATAATTTCTCTTCATATGACAAGGATTTGCAGGTAGATTGTCGACATAATTCATGATGATGACTGCTTGTCTAGCTTTTCTAGCTAAGATTTTGAAAGTATGATGTTGACATAATCAGTCCAATCAAAACTATGGTAGATATAACGTAATTTGTTGTCATTTTATCTGTGGCCAATGACCTTGAGCCTTCTTGGATGGGCACTTCTTTTTGTAATTATCTTTTTATTAGAATGTTATTTTCTTTGAATAGGGGTTACATAGACAACCAAACAAAGTGCACCACACAGACTAAGTACAATAAAAGGAATAAGGATACACCAAAACATTATACAAAAAGGCAGTCATAAAATGGAGAAAACAAAACAAAAGAAAACATAATAATTCTAACGTGGAATTTATGGGAGGTTTTCTACATAGGACCACAATGGAGACCAGATTTTCCAAAATGTATCAGTCTTCTGGTGTAAATCAAAGGTAAGTTTCTCTAGGGGTAGAATAGCAGAAGCTTGAGAAAGCCACATTCTCGCAGATGGCACTTCAGGTGTGGACCCTAATAACAATATACATTTTTTGGCTAAGTAAACAAGGGTTTTGAACAGACGTTCAGAGTCAGGGTCAAACTCAACGTTACAATCAAAGTAGAGCAAATATATATATAAAAAAAGCTAATTGTCTACCCAAGATCTTCTGGACGTGTAAATGATTATCATTCCAATAAGACTGGATTCTGCCATAGTATCAAATAACGTAACGATTTAAGAGTGTCCTGAGTAAATAAAGGCGTAAGGTCAACAATACCCTACATCTTCCAGTCCAGAAATCCAGTATTCCTTATTGTTGTGCGGGGAGTGGGGGGGGCTTAATTTGTTTTGTAAATTTGGTTCTAGGTTACTTATTGTTCCAGATATATTTAGAGATATTGCCATTCATTTTCTGAAAAAAGGACTGAGATTGATGGGAGGGGATATTTTGGAATAGATCATTTAGCCGAGGAAGGATATTCATCCTGATGACATTAATCCTGCCAAAAAGAGAGTTTGGTTGGGTAGACCAGTTAATCAGGTCCTGTTTAATCTTTGTGAGCAAAGGCATATAATTTGAAGTGAACAGGTATTTAAGATTTGGAGTAACATACATGCCCAAGTATTTTAAGTCTGTTTCAGTCAATTGGATTTGAGATATCATTTCTAAATTGATTGTAGAGAGGATATTCAAAGGAAAAGCCATGGATTTGTCCACGTTAATATTGTACCCTGACAGGTTACCATATTCAGTTATGATGTCCATTACTGCAGTGACAGAGGTCTCTGGTTTAGACATTAAATTAATTAAATAATAAGGTTAAATACATTTTTTATAAAATAAAGACATGTATAAAAGCACATCATCAGCAAATAATGAAATCCTATGCTCTTCCTCACCCACAGAGATCCCCCTGATGTTATTACTAGACCTTATTGCCTCAGCCAGTGGTTATATGACTAACGAGAACCGAGCAGGAGACATTGGACAGCCTTGACGACAGCCCCTCCCGATAGGAACTCTTTCTGATAATTTATCATTTGCATTAACTGCCACTGATGGGTCAGAATGAAGTAATTTTACTAAATTAATAAAATGGTCACCCAGATTAACTGCTTCTAATACAGCAAACAAGCATTTACACTCAACTCTATCGAAGGCCTTTCGGCGAGAGAGACAATGAGTGCGGGGTCTTTAATTCTGCAAAGGTGGTTTATGATATTCAAAGCACGTCTCACGTATCATCCGTTCCAAATCTGGATTTGACAAAGCCAGTCTGATCAGGTTTAATGAGGTCTGGACGTAGGACTTCCAACCTGCGAGCAAGTGTCTTAGGGACTATTTTAACATCAACTCCTAGCAAACTGATAGGTCTAAACGAAAAGCAGTTTAATGGGTTTTTGTCCTTTTTTATTATCAGGCTAATGGATGCAGTTATCCAAGACTCTGGTATGATGTCTCTTTCAAACATATCATTTAGAGCAGGCATGAAGATAAGGCATATCTCAGGCCAGAACTTCTTGTAGAACTCTGCCGAGAAGCCGTCTAGGCTGGGTGCCTTGCCAGAAAGCATTGCCTTAATAGCTTCCCATACCTCTTCAGGAGTAAAGGGAGCATTTATTTAGTCTATTTCTATGCTCATCTGATATAGTGGGATATAGTGGCAAGATGATCTTATTCAGATATTTTGTAATTTCGTTGTTCGGTCTTGTACATTGTGAAGTATAAAGAGATTTATAGAAGTCCCAAAACGTATTATTGACAAGCAATGGATCCAAGTGAAGCCGTCTGCCATCCTTATAAACGTAATTGATCTTTCATTATGTTCTTTTTTAAGTTGGTGTGCAAGTAGACGGCTCAGATGGTTAATGAACTCATAATACAGTGTATTTAAACAACTGTTTTTTTTACATGCTTTGTATGCTCTTAATTGAGTTTGGCCTTAGCACAAGCTACTCAATTCCAGTTCAACTGGGTTGATTGAAGTTTATGAAAAAGTTATAAATGCTTTACTTCAGCCTCCAAGTTTTCCCTATTTTCCAATCTAAGCTTGTTGATCAGAGAAGCCGGTAAATGTTATAACCCATTATGGTTGCTTCAGCAGCACCCAGATAATTGCACCTGAGACTGAAGAGAGTTGATTGTCAAGCCAGTAATGCGATAAATTATCTTTTATCACAGAGCAGAATCCTTCATTGTTAACCAGAGATGTATTACGTCTCCTATTTTTTTAATGATTGTTTTGCCAATTTCAATATCTATATACACTGAGGCATGGTCAGAAATTACTATAAAATCAATAGCATACGACTGGACAACTTGCACGTAGAGGGCATACAATTTTCCAATCAAGAATATTAATTATGGGGTCTAGAGTAGATATTATAGTCTCCGACATTAGGATTTAGCTCTCTCCATACGTCTACTAAGCCAGATGAATCACAAACGCTTCTAAGATTATTTGAGGCTCTATGATTATTCTACAATGTAGAAAATAGTAAAAATAAAGAAAAACCCTTGAATGAGTAGGTCTGTCCAACTTTTGACTGGTACTGTATGTAATAGTACACTGAACAAAAATATAAACGCAACATGCAACAATATTTTTTTTTATACTCAGTTACAGTTCATTTAAGGAAATCAGTCAAATGAAGTAAATTCATTAGGCTCTAATCTATCATGACTGAGAATACAGATATGAATATGTTGGTCACAGATACCTTTAAAAAAGGTAGGGCTGTGGATCAGAAAACCAGTCGGTATCTTTTGTGACCATCATTTGCCTCATGCAGCGCGACATCTACTTTGCATAGAGTTGGTCAAGCTGTTGATTGTGGCCTGTGGAACGTTTTCTCACTCCTCTTCAATGGCTGTGCGAAGTTGCTAGATCTTGGCGGGAACTGGAACACGCCGTCATACACGTCGATCCAGAGCATCCCAAACATGCTCAATGGGTGACATGTCTGGTGAGTTTGCAGGTTATGGAAGAACTGGGACATTTTCAGCTTCCTGGAATTGTGTACAGATCCTTACAACATGGGGCCGTGCATTATCCTGCTGAAACATGAGGTGATGGCGGCGGATGAATGGCACGACAATGTTCCTCAGGATCTCGTCACTGTATCTCTGTGCATTCAAATGACCATTGATGAAATGTATTTGTGTTCGTTGTCCATAGCTTATCACCATGGGTCACTGTTCACAACGTTGACATCAGCAAACCGCTCACCCACACAATGCCATACACGCTGTCTGCCATCTGCACGGTACTGTTGAAACAGGAATTCATCCATGAAGACCCCATTTCTCCAGTGTGTCAGTGGCCATCGAAGGGGAGCATTTGCCCAGTGAAGTCGGTTAGGACACCAAACTGCAGTCAGATTAAGACCCTTGTGAGGATGATGAGCAAGCAGATGAGCTTCCCTGAGACGGTTTCTGACAGTTTCTGCAGAAATTCGTATATTGTGCAAACCTACAGTTTCATCAGCTCTCGGGGTGGCTGGTCTCAGACGATCCCGCAGGTGAAGAAGCCTTATGTGGAGGTCCTGGGCTGGCGTGGTTACACGTGATCTGCGGTTGTGAGGCCAGTTGGACATACTGCCAAATTCTCTAAAACGACATTGGAGGCGGCTTATGGTAGAGAAATTAACATTCAATTCTCTGGCAACAATTCTGGTGAACATTCCTGCAGTGTCAGCATTCCAATTGTACGCTCCCTCAAAACTTGAGACATCTGTGGCATTGTGTTGTGTGACAAAACTGCACATTTTAGAGTGGCCTTTTATTGTCCCCAGCTCAAGGTGCATCTGTGTAATGATCATTCTGTTCAATCAACTTCCTGATATGCCTCACCTGTCTGGTGGATGGATTATCTTTGCAAAGGAGAAATGCTCACTAACAGGGATGTAAACAAATTTGTGCTTCTTTTATCTGAATCTTCCTGAGTGCAATGTTGTAGGTCAAATACAATCTCTATCTTCGTTGTTGCTTCCAGTGACGTCAAATTCCATTGGAAAAGCCTTTTTAATCGGAAACCAATTAGTATGGTGGGACTCATTAAGCAACCAGAGGACAGCCAATAAGATTAGTGACGCCTCCTGAGATGACATCTGAACTTTTGGCAACCAGTGGTGCAAAAAGAGACCTAATTAAAACTGATTACATGAATTAACCATGTGAGACTAAACAAGCAACAAAAGGGCAACATGAATACGATTCGGGACAATGACGTCTGAACTTTAGGGAAAGAGTATTATAAAAACAGATAAGTTTGCACACATTGTACATAGATTTTTCTTTAGTTCTTTTCTTTTGTGTTATTGACTGTACGTTTGTTTATGTGTAACTCTGTTGTTTTTGTCGCACTGCTTTGCTTTATCTTGGCCAGGTCGCAGTTGTAAATGAGAACTTGTTCTCAACTGGCCTACCTGGTTAAATAAAGGTGAAATAAATACAAAAAAAATTTCAAAAGTATTTATTAACGTTAAAACTATGGAAAAGTTCCTGGATTCTAACTGAATTGGCCAACAAGCTGTGAGGGAATTGATGTTTAGCTCGCTATAGCTTATTTACAAATTGACTGAAGTCTTCCTGAGGCAGCGGTGTTTAACCAAATTCTACACTCTAACACATTGTTCAACTTAAACTAATGGTATTAATCAAGTGAAAAAAAATAAACATAATGTGACTCTTCCTGATCACACTGTCATAGCTCTAATACAATAACAATCTTTATCTCCTTTGGCACCTTGAGCGACTGGATAACATTCTTGTAATCCACCTTGATTGGACTACAAGCTGTGAGGCGATTGATAACACACTCACGTGTGTTACGGTAACTAATTATAGCTAATTGACTGAAGTCTGTTCACCAGCATCTGGTTCTCACCCTTTCAGATTTCTGAAGTTGCAATTTCAATACCATAACGAAAGAGTTACCTGGTATTTTTCCAATAAAATCCCAAGCATGACACTGATAATTTAATAAATGACAATCAGTCAAGAGTCATATCAATTATTGTACTATTACTCATATTTTTGTTTCATGCTCATCAATATGGTTACATTGTTCTTTGACACTGATCTTCTTGATAAAACAAGGCATCTAAAGATTCTAGCTTTCTAGCTACTCTTACCTGCGGACCTTATCCCCTGGATGGACTTGCGCTTGGCTGGCTACTTACACAAGGATTAAAAGGACATCAGAGGGGTATCCTAAAAGGCAAGCTAGATCTACTCAGGGTTTTCAAAAGCCAACCAGCTTCAGTTAGCTTCACATTTCAACTCAGGCTTCGTCTGTACTACGACGGTGGATATTACTCGTCCACCTGACGCTAACTATTGCAGGCTTTTAACTGCGAGTGCATGTCGCACATGGCTAGTCAAACGGCAAACTCTTCATTGAGACAATGCTGCAACATCAATCAATGGTCGATTAGGGCCACATTTTCCTTTGTGCCAAAATCAAAATGAAAGAAAAGTTATCTTGCAAATTCAGCAGGCTATGGTGTGAAATAGGCTTTTAGAAGTGCAGTCTTTATTTTATTACTTATCATTATTGCCATCTTTGGTCTGTGTAACGGTTTTCTTCCTGGGATGAAGGAGAGGACCAAAACGCAGCGCGGCTAGTGTTCAACATGATTTAATAAAGAATATATTAGAACACTACAAACAACAAAACAAGAAATGTGAAAACCGAAACAGTCCTATCTGGTGCAGAACACAAAGACAGAAGACAACCACCCACAATCCCCAACACAAAACAAGCCACCTATATATGATTCTCAATCAGGGACAACGATTGACAGCTGCCTCTGATTGAGAACCATATTAGGCTGAACACAGAAACAGACAAACTAGACACACAACATAGAATTCCCACCCAGCTCACGTCCTGACCAACACTAAAACAAGCACAACACATAAGAACTCTGGTCAGGACGTTACAGTCTGCTTTATCAATGTACAAGCAACTTTTTTCCTATCCATTTTTTTAACTCAAACAAAAGTGTTACAATGCGTGAAGTTTAAAATGCATTTTGTCATTACTAAATGTGTATTGTGATATATTTTAACATGAGAATTTTTAAAACAAAAAAAACATTCGGTTAATAAAATATTTAATAATTCGTCTTCCTCAAATGAAGGGGATGATGATGCAATCTTTGCAAGAGGGAGAGAATCGGATTGCATTGGTCCTCAACTTGTGGCTCAGTCATTTCATTCAGGGTCCCGAGTTGAACTCAGTTGACCTAAGTTACCTTGCTAACCACTCAAGCCTGCTCCGTAGGATACCGCTCGGGTCAGGTCAGGGCCATTAGGATTTGTAAACCAAGAAATCAATAAAGGCAGAATCATGCAGTAGTGTTCCCCTGCTCAGACGTTGCTGACGCATGCCAGATCTTACAACGACTGGATAGGTATTTTATGTATCAGCTAATCACATCATATATCAATGATGTGGCACGGAACCATTGGTTGATGCATGCAATGCCTGAGCAGGGCATTACAACCTATAAAATCTGCGATGAAGAGAACAAGGACAGAATCACGGAATCCAGACATTAAAACGAAATTCAACAATATAAAATTGTTTAGCTATTGAATTATTGTTTAGCTAATCAATTAAATGTATCGAACTTATTCAAAAATGTATTAATTTGCCCAAGTTTATCATAAGACATAAACAGAATGCATCAGTGATTGTTTTTTCTGTAACTTCTGAAGAGGCTACAACACAGGAATGGCCTTGTCTCTTTGTGTGCGTTGTTCACTTATGTCTATCATGATTATTTACACTACCGGTCAAAAGTTATATAACAACAACGCACTCAAGGGTTTTTTCTTTATTTTCTACATTGTAGAATAATAGTGAAGACCTCAAAACTATGAAATAACACATATGGAATCACGTGGTAACCAAAATAGTGTTAAACAAATCAAAATATATTTTACATTTGAGATTCTTCAAATAGCCACCCTTTGCCTTGATGACAGCTTTGCACACTTGGCATTCTCTCAACCAGCTTCATGAGGTAGTCAATTGGAAATCATTTCAATTAACAGGTGTGCGTTCTAAACAGTTATTTTGTGGAATTTCCTTCCTTCTTAACCTCTCTGGGATATAGGGGGTGCTGTTTCGACTTAGCGAAAATTGGTCTCCAAATTAAACTGCCTAGTACTCAATTCTTGCTCGTACAATATGCATATTATTGTTATTATTGGATAGAAAACACTCTCTAGTTTCTATAACCGTTGGAATTATGTCTCTGAGTGAAACAGAACTCCTTCTACAGCACTTTTCCTGCCAGGGAGTGAGATTTCAGAAATCTTGGCCCCTGCTCCCAGGTCAGTTCATAAGTCCCTGTGAATGCTATGATGCTACAAACACTGCCTACGCCTTCCTCTAGATGTCAGTAAGCGGGGAGATTTTGAATGGAGTGGATTGCGCAATCCGGGCTCTATAAATAGACCCTGGAGCGGAAAGAACGTCCTTTTCAACAGTGCGCTCGACGCAGAGTGGTCGTCGGACTGGCCTCCTTCCAAGCTTTGGTTTAGCCACTTATATATCGCCGGTCATGTTTTTATTCGTTATAGGTGTTAAAGACATCATAAGGTAGTTAATTTAAACCGTTTTATAGCAATTTATATCCGTTTAGTGCGATTTTGAGGCATTTCTTTGTGACGTACTTTGAAGAGCTGGTCACGTTTCCAGTACATGCCGAACGTTAGTGGCCATTTCGACAGGACAAGAGGACATCTTTCGACCAAAAGACGATTAGACCGGAGAAAGGATACATTGCCCAAGATTCTGATTGAAGATCAGCTCATAGTAAGAACTATTTTTGATGATAAATCGTTATTCTGTTGAAAAATGTCAAACGCATAAGCCGCCATTTTGTTTTGTGTAGCTTCGCTTGGCGAACCCTGTATTGCACAGTAAGGATAATTTTAGAAATGTAATTCAGCGATTGCATTAAGAACTAATTTGTCTTTCGATTGCTGTCCACCCTATATTTTTTAGTAAAGTTTATGATTAGTTATTCATTACGCTAGATCACTGTCCAAAATGGCGCACGACATTTTCGGCCCAGGTTGGCTAATATTCTCATTGTATAACCACGGTTTTTTGTGGCTAAATATGCACATTTTCGAACAAACTCTATATGTATGTTGTAATATGATGTTACAGGAGTGTCATCGGAAGAATTCTGAGAAGGTTAGTGAAAAAATTAATATATTTTGGCGATGATAACGATATCGCTCTCTTTGGCTTGAATCAATGCTCGGGTAACGTTTGCATATGTGGTATGCTAATATAACGATTTATTGTGTTTTCGCTGTAAAACACTTAGAACATCTGAAATGTTGTCTGAATTCACAAGATCTGTGTCTTTCCATTGCTATGCGCTGTGTATTTTTAAGAAATGTTTTATGATGAGTAAATTGGTAATACACGTTGCTCTCTGTAGTAATTCTAGTCGCTTTGGGGAGATTTGTGATGGTGGCTGCAATGGCAAACTATGATTTATACCTGAAATATGCACATTTTTCTAACAAAACCTATGCTATACAATAAATATGTTATCAGACTATCATCTGATGAAGTTTTTTCTTGGTTAGTGGCTATTTATATCTTTATTTGGTCGAATTGGTGATAGCACCTGATGGAGTAAGAAACTGATGGAGTTAGAAAAGTGGTGTCTTTTGCTAACGTGGTTAGCTAATAGATTTACATATTTTGTCTTCCCTGTAAAACATTTTAAAAATCTGAAATGGTGGCTTTATTCACAAGATCTGTATCTTTCATTTGGTGTCTTGGACTTGTGATTTAATGATATTTAGATGCTACTATTTAATTGTGACGCGATGCTAATCAGTGAGGGGGGGGTTGGGGGTGCTTGTCAGTTGGGACGCTAGCGTCCCAACTATCCCAGAGAAGTTAATGCATTTGAGCCAATCAGTCGTGTTGTGTCAAGGTGGAGGGGTATACAGAAGATAGCGCTATTTGGTAAAATACCATGTCCATATTATGGCAAGAACAGCTCAAATAAGCAAAGAAAAACAACAATCCGTCATTACTTTAAGACATGAAGGTCAGTCAATACAGAAAATGTCAATAACTTTGAAAGTTTCTTCAAGTGCAGTCGCAAAAACCATCAAGCGCTACGATGAAACTGGCTCTCATGAGGACCGCCACAGCAAAGGAAGACCCAGAGTTACCTCTGCCGCAGTGGATAAGTTCATTAGAGTTAACAGCCTCAGAAATTGCAGCCCAAATAAATGCTTTACAGAGTTCAAGTAACAGACACATCTCAACGTCAACTGTTCAGAGGAGACTGTGTGAATTAGGCCTTCGTGGTCGAATTGCTGCAGAAACCACTACTTTCTTCATATTGCTGAAGAAACCACTACTAAAGGACACCAATAATAAGAAGAGACTTGCTTGGGCCAAGAAACACAAGCAATGGACATTAGACCAATGGAAATTTTAGATTTTTGGTTCCAACCGCCAATTCTTTGTGAGACGCGTTGTGGGTGAACGGATGATCTCCACATGTGTATTTCCCACTGTAAAGCATGGAGGAGGAGGTGTTATGGTGTGGGGTGCTTTACTGGTGACACTGTCTGTGATTTATTTAGAATTCAAGGCACACTTAACCAGCATGGCTACCAAAGCATTCTGCAGCGATACGCCATCCCATCTGGTTTGCGCTTAGTGGGACTATCATTTGTTTGTCAAAAGGACAATGACCCAACACATCTCCAGGCTGTGTAAGGGATATTTTACCAAGGAGAGTGTTGGAATGCTGCATTAGATGACCTGGTCTCCACAATCCCCCAACCTCAACTCAATTGAGATGGTTTGGGATGAGTCGGACCACAGAGTGAAGGAAAAGCAGCCAACAAGTGCTCAGCGTATGTGGGAACTCCTTCAAGACTGTTGGGAAAGCATTCCAGGTGAAGCTGGTTGAGAGAATACCAAGAGTGTGCAAAGCTGTCATAAAGGCAAAGGGTGGCTGTTTGAAGAATCTCAAATTTCAAATAGATTTTGATTTGTTTAACACCTTGTCGGTTACTACATGATTCCATATGTGTTATTTCATAGTTTGATGTCTTCACTATTAATCTACAATGTAGAAAATAGCAGAAATAAAGAAAAATCCTTGAATGAGTAGGTGTGCCGAACTTTTTACTGGTAATGTATGTAATAGTACACTGAACAAAAATATACTTTTGATCGGTAGTGTACATTAATCCAATTGGCATTTCTTTTGCAAACTCTGCCATGATCACATGTGCAGTAAAAAAACATAGTTAACCAAACAATAGTCTCTTAATAGTGCACAATTGAATTAAAAGGTAACTACACTCCAAAATCTAAATTTCTTAGATATTTCCCTGTCACGATTGTCTGTAGAATAAACAGACCAAGGCGCAACGTGTCATGAGTTCCACATCTTTAATTTTGTTAAACTTAAATTTAAAAAAAAATAAACCAACAACGACTGTGCAGTACTGAGGTGCCACATGCACTGACTCAAAACAAGATCCCACAAAAAACCATTGGGGAAATGGCTGCCTATATATGATCCCCAATCAGAGACAACGATAAACAGCTGCCTCTGATTGGGAACCATACCAGGCCAACATAGACATAAAACAACCTAGATAACCCACCCTAGTCACACCCTGACCTAACCAACATAGAGAATAAAAGGCTTTCTATGGTCAAGGCGTGACATTCCCAGACCTCAAAAGTAGTCTCCTGATATGGTTTAAGTATTAGTTGTGGACAGAACATCAAAATACATCAATACATTTTCCAAATTTTTAAAGTAAAACCTGAAATAACTTGGGAAAATCCCAAACCTGGAAAAATACAACCGAGAATTTGGGAAAAACCTAAACAGAATTTGTTTAAATATCTACAGATTTTATAACGCTCTAGATCATCAAATCTAATAATGTTTTATTTTCTCACAGGCTCCGAATGCAACAGGTGTAGACTTTACCGTGAAATGCTTGCTTACGAACTCTTCCCAATGATGCACAGCTAAAAAATTTGAATAAAAATAAAAATAGTAACACAAGGAATAAAATAGACAAGAATGAAGCTATATACAGGGCGTGCCAGTACCAGATCAATGTGCAGTGGTACGAGGTATTTGAGGTAGCTTGTCACGACTTCTACCGAAGTTTCTTTTTTGTGAAGAAGAAGGATGGCGGTTTACGCCCGTGCATTGATTATCGAAGTCTCAATAAAATCACAGTGAAATATAGTTACCCGTTACCTCTGATAAATACAGTTATTGAGTTAATGAACGGGGCACGCTTCTTCACAAAATTGGATCTCAGGAGTGCGTACAATCTGGTGCGTATTCGGAAGGGTGATGAGTGGAAGACGGCATTTAGCACCACCTCAGGTCATTATGAGTACCTTGTCATGCCATATGGGTTGATGAATGCTCCATCAGTCTTCCAATCATTTGTAGATGAGATCTTCAGGGACCTGCACGGGCAGGGTGTAGTGGTGTATATCGATGATATTCTGATATACTCCGCTACACGCGCCGAGCATGTGTCCCTGGTGCGCAGGGTGCTTGGTCGCCTGTTGGAGCATGATCTATATGTCAAGGCTGAGAAATGCTTGTTCTTCCAACAATCCATCTCCTTCCTAGGGCATCGGATTTCCACTTCAGGAGTGGAAATGGAGAGCGACCGCATTACAGCCGTGCGTAATTGGCCGACTCCAACCACGGTAAAGGAGGTGCAGCGTTTTTTAGGGTTTGCCAATTACTACCGGAGGTTTATCCGGGGTTTTGGTCAGGTGGCTGCTCCCATTACCTCACTGCTAAAGGGGGGCCCGGTGCGCTTGCAGTGGTCGGCTGAGGCGAACAGGGCTTTTGGACACCTGAAGACTCTGTTTACCTCGGTGCCTGTGTTGGCTCATCCGGATCCCTCTTTGCCATTCATAGTGGAGGTGGACGCATCCGAAGCTGGGATAGGAGCAGTGCTCTCTCAGCGTTCGGGTGTGCCACTGAAGCTTCGCCCCTGTGCTTTCTTTTCGAAGAAGCTCAGCTCGGCGGAGCGAAACTATGATGTGGGGGACCGGGAGCTGTTAGCTGTCGTACAAGCCTTGAAGGCGTGGAGGCATTGGCTTGAGGGGGCTAAACACCCTTTTCTCATCTGGACTGACCACCGCAATCTGCAGTACATCCGGCAGGCGAAGAGACTGAATCCTCGCCAGGCAAGGTGGGCCATGTTTTTCACTCGTTTTGTGTTTACCCTTACTTACAGACCAGGCTCCCAGAACGTCAAGGCAGACGCATTGTCTCGGCTGTATGACACAGAGGAGCGGTCCATGGATCCCACTCCCATACTCCCAGCTTCGTGTTTGGTGGCGCCAGTAGTGTGGGAGCTTGACGCGGACATTGAGCGGGCGTCACGTGCAGAGCCCTCTCCTCCTGAGTGTCCAGCTGGTCGTCTGTACGTTCCGTCTGCTGTCCGCGACCGATTGATCTATTGGGCTCACACGTCACCCTCCTCTGGTCATCCTGGGATAGGTCGGACGATGCGCTGTCTTGATGGGAGGTACTGGTGGCCCACTTTAGCCAAGGACGTGAGGATTTATGTTTCCTCCTGCTCGGTGTGCGCCCAGTGCAAGGCTCCTAGACACCTGCCCAGAGGTAAGCTTCAACCTTTACCCGTTCCTCAACGGCCGTGGTCGCACCTGTCGGTGGATTTTTTGACTGATCTTCCACCTTCACAGGGTTACACCACGATCCTGGTCGTTGTGGATCGGTTTTCGAAGTCCTGTCGTCTCCTCCCTTTGCCCGGTCTCCCTACAGCCTTACAAACTGCAGAGGCCCTGTTTACACACGTTTTCCGGCACTATGGGGTGCCTGAGGATATAGTGTCTGATCGGGGTCCCCAGTTCACATCAAGGGTCTGGAAGGCGTTCATGGAACGTCTGGGGATCTCGGTTAGTCTTACCTCAGGTTTTCACCCCGAGAGTAATGGGCAGGTGGAGAGTTAACCAGGATGTGGGCAGGTTTTTGCGGTCCTATTGCCAGGACCGGCCGGGGGAGTGGGCGAAGTTCGTGCCCTGGGCAGAGATGGCCCAGAACTCGCTACGTCACTCCTCCACTAACCTCACTCCTTTTCAATGTGTATTAGGGTATCAGCCGGTTCTGGCTCCTTGGCATCAGAGCCAGACCGAGGCTCCTGCGGTGGACAACTGGTTTCGGCGCGCTGAGGAAACCTGGGAGGCAGGCCACGTCCACCTTCAGCGCGCCATAAGGCGCCAGAAAATTGGCGCAGACCGTCGCCGCAGTGAGGCCCCGGTGTTCGCACCAGGGGACAGGGTCTGGCTCTCGACCCGAAACCTGCCCCTCCGCCTGCTCTGCCGGAAGCTGGGTCCGCGGTTTGTGGGGCCGTTTAAAGTCCTGAGGAGAGTGAACGAGGTATGTTATAGGTTACAACTGCCCACTAATTACCGTATTAACCCCTCGTTCCATGTGTCTCTCCTCAGGCCGGTGGTGGCTGGCCCGCTCCAGGAGGCTGAAGTGCGTGAAGTTCCTCCGCCTCCTCTTGACATCGAGGGGGTCCAGGCGTACTCTGTTCGATCCATTTTGGATTCGAGACGTCGGGCGAGGGGCCTTCAGTACATCGTGGACTGGGAGGGGTCCATGTTAAAAGAATTCCACCGCCTCCATCCGGATCGCCCTGCACCTCGCCCTCCGGGTCGTCCCCGAGGCCGGTGTCGACGCGCTGCTGGAGCCGCGCGTCAGGGGGGGTACTGTCACGACTTCTGCCGAAGTCGTTGCCTCTCCTTGTTCGGGCGGTGTTCGGCGGTCGACGTCACCGGTCTTCTAGCCATCATCGATCCATTTTTCATTTTCCATTGGTTTTGTCTTGTCTTCCCACACACCTGTTTTCAATCCCATCCATTACCTCTTGTGTATTTAACCCTCTGTTTCCCCTCATGTCTTTGTCAGAGATTGTTTCTTGTTAGTATAGTTTTTTTATGTGTATAGGTGCGCGACGGGTCTTCGTACCCATATTTTGTTTGTTCGTTTCTTATTAGTGTTATGGAGCATGTATTTGGACTTTCATTAAAAGACTCAATTTTACACTCCGTTTGACTCTCCTGCGCCTGACTTCCCTGCCACCTATACACACAATCTCTGACATAGCTACTGTATGTACATAAAGGCAGGGTAAAGTGACTAGGCATCAGAATAGAAAATAGTAATAGTAAGAATAAAAAACTAAGTCAAACCAAATCTAACTTCATTTGTCACATGCGCCGAATACACCAGGTGTAGACCTTACTGTGAAATGCTTACTTACAAGCCCTTAACCAACAATGCAGTTTAAGAAATAGAGTTAAGAACATATTTACTAAATAAACTAAAGTGAAATAAAAAATATATATTTTTTAAATGCACTAAAGTGAAATACAGTACATCAAACACATGCTCTGATGCCATTCCATTCGCTCCCTTCCATCCATTATTATGAGCCGTCCTCCCCTCAGCAGCGTCCACTAGTGTGCAGAGAGAGAGAGGAAAGAGAGCGAGGGAGGGAACGGTCCCATGGTTCTAACCTGCATCTTACACCTTACATTTGTCACAGTGTAAAGAAGGCTTAGGGGAGCAGGTGTATGATAGCCAGAGTGGCAGGGCTTCGTCATGATTATTGTGTGAATGCCTGCTGTGTAGCTGCTTAGGAATGTTACTCGTCAGACTCTTGCTGTAATCTTGCGCTGCTTGACACCAGCACTTCTCCTGTTCTCTGGTCTCCTCATGTTGTCTCTGTGGTCATATGACAAACATGCCTCCATTATGGATTAATGTGACAGGCTGCAACACAAGACATGGCTTTGGGTAGACTGTGATAGACAGGGAATCAGAGCACCTATGTTTCTAAATAGACTGTTCCCGGTAGTATATCCATTCAGACATCCCACCTTCCCTGGTAAGAAGCTGAGCCTCCTGACCCTGTCTGTCTGTTTGTCTGTCTCCAGCCTAGTGGATTTGGTTGGTTGGCTGGCTTGGAGGGAGTGGGTGACAGCACGGTGAAACATTAGCTAGACCACCTAGAAACAGGGGAAAAGTGCCTCCGCTTGTTGCCAAAGTAATATTTAACCGTTCCCATAAAGCAATGCTTGAAAAATTGTCTTAGTATTGGGAAAGGCCTCATTGTGGGCCATGGTCCGGCTTAACTGGGGAACGAGGAAGTGGCATTTTCCCTGACATCTCAGGAAGTGGTTATAGGACACTCTGGGCAGTTAGGCTGGCTGGGGTAACAGGGAGGATGCTGGGAGGCTCGCGTTACCTTTTATTACTGCTCCATAACAACGCATGTATCCAACTACAGTCTATCGTGTCAATGACTGACAGGTGGGTGGGAGTATGGTAACCTGGTGGTGGTGCTGCTAAGTGGTATGTGTGGCACACCAGACCGTGACACACTGCCTGCTGAGACATACAGTATGCACCAATACAAGCTCAGGTTTCTAACACATGTAGATTCTCAGGTCAAGGATTAAAACTTCCCTGTCTGAATATATATCTTCAATTTGTCAGGCATTTCTTCTGGGGAGAAATTAGCACAAACAAATCTTGTTAACCACGAATCCTCTCCTAATCGAAATGTAGCGGTATGTAACATGGGTCAGTATGCTGCTAACAGCTTAGCTTCCTCCACTGTCCAACTGCCTCATACTTGGATCGAACCAGTGAATTTCTGCTTTGCAAAACACGTGACCGCCGTACTTGAAAATGTTCCAACGGTTTGAGCTACTGAAAAGGATCTAATTTGATAGCTCCATACGGGCCATTTCAAGCTTGCTGTGGAGTGAGATTATGGTACATTCTTAACTCAGTTACACTCATTCCTTCTAAACTCGCTACACAGCGAGTTACCCCAGCAGTCGAGCTAAGCCCAACTGTCGATCTGGGTCACAGCACCACTGTAACAGGGTTCAGCTTAGCTTCCTCCACTGTCCCAACTGCTCCATACTGTGCTCAAACCAGTGATCCCCTGCTTCACAGCACACGTGACCACCCTCCTTGACAACATTCCAACAGTTTGAACTAACCAATGTGATGGCTACAATGTTATTATGTCTGTTATATGCATTCTGTCTATCACCTGGGCATTATTCTGTAACTTGTAAAAGTAATACATTAAACAGTCCTTTCGTTATGTTTGCCAAGTGCAATAGATTAATTTCTGTAAGAAACTCAGAGTTTATGATAAATAACAGTAAGAAACTCTCACATGGGGAAAACAAACTCTCATTGCATTCATCTTTCTGATTCAGTAGAGACTGTGTGTGTGTATATAAATGTCATGTCTGTGAGAATGTGTGTGTGTTTTTGCATGCTTGTGCATACATTTTGTGTGCGTGTACGTGTATATAAGTGTCATGTCTGTGAGAATGTGTGTGTGTTTTTGCATGCTTGTGCATACATTTTGTGTGCGTGTACGTGTATATAAGTGTCATGTCTGTGAGAATGTTTGTGTGTGCGTGTGCATACGTTTTGTGTATGTGTTTGTGTGTTAAGGTTTAATGAGAGCAGGCCTTCAGTAGGCAGGCAGGCAGAACCGGGCAGGTTGCTGCTGAAGCCATAGGTCGATGGGGCTCTCTGAGATTAAGCAGCGCGGGGCTGTGTAGCGGCAGCCCAGCGGACTCTCTCTAATCTGCTCTGATTTATGATGTGCTCTTCCTGCAGCTTAGCTTCAGCCTGGAGACAGCCTGGCGTCCTCTCCTCCACACACAAACTGTACGCCCTCCCTTGTCCCTCAACAAATGCCCACTCCGAACCCCCACCGCTCCCTCAACCAAGCCGCACAACAGTGTACATCTCATATCAGTCTACTGTACACACATACTTACAAATACGCACAGACATTGTTTACAACAGGTATTTCATACACATAAACACTACAATGCTTACCAGTGGTGGAAAAAGTACCCAGTAGTCATACTTGAGTAAAAGTAAAGATACCTTATTAGAAAATTACTCAAGTGAAAGTCACCCAATAAAATACTATTTGACTAAAAGTCTAAAAGTATTTGGTTTTAAATATATTTGAAATATCAAAAGTAAATGTATAAATCATTTGAAATTCCTTATATTAAGCAAACCAGATGGTATCATTTTTTATTTTACGGATAGCCAGGGGCACAATCCAACATCATTTACAAACAAAGCATTTGTATTGTCCGCCAGATGAGTCCGTCAGATCAGAAACAGTAGGGATGACCAGGGATGTTCTATTGATTAGTCCCTGAATTGGACCATTTTCCTGTCCTGCTAAGCATTCAAAATGTAACGAGTACTTTTTGGTGTCAGGGAAAATGTATGGAGTAAAAAGTGTCATGCGGAGCGGAACAGGTGAAATCAAGAGCAGACTCAGACGAGGAGACTGGGATGAGGTAACCAAGGCATTTATTGAAACATGAGGGGAAGATTGAGTGCAGGCCAGGGGAAGCTCGGGCGGGTTGCTGGAAACCAGGTGCGGAGGATGAGGTTGGAGCGAGGGGTGTTGGGACAGGGTGAGCAGGTCCGGAGGGGAATCCAAAGGAGCGTAGAGTGGGGAATCCAGGATAGAGTAGCAGGACTGACGAGAAGTCGGACTGGAGACATGGACCAGAGTCAGAGCGGGCAGAACTGTAGCGGAGAGGAAAACAGTGTCAGGCAAGGAAAACAGGCACAACAGGAACAAATGGCTAGAACCATAGCCTGACTGAGCAGAGATTATAATCTGGCAGTGTGGAAGTGGCGCACACACACACACACACACACACACACACACACACACACACAC
The DNA here is from genome assembly GCF_016432855.1 of Salvelinus namaycush. Lineage (NCBI taxonomy): Eukaryota > Metazoa > Chordata > Actinopteri > Salmoniformes > Salmonidae > Salvelinus > Salvelinus namaycush. The sequence goes on along the minus strand of NC_052309.1, from coordinate 20,755,878 downwards.
ACACACACACACACACACACACACACACACACACACACACACACACACACACACACACACACACACACAGAGAGAGGGCGAGGGAGAGAGCACTGGGGGAGTGGCGGCAGGTCAAGGAGACACAGGATGAGCACTAGAGGGTGTGGCAGAAGCAGATGTGACTTTCTTTAGGGATGTAGTGGAGTAAAAGTAAAATGTATAAAACATATAAATAATAAAGTAAGGTACAGTAGTACTTTAAAATATTTTTATTTAAGTACTTTACACAACTGATGCTTACTTCCTTCAGATGTGTTACTGAGTAGGCTTGTCTGGGTTATTGGGACAATTCGGGAAGTCAGGGTGGGGAGAGTTCAGCTGACATACATGACCATCTGTTTTACCCTCGCCATGTAACACACACGGCGTACCATTGTCAACCATCAGTCAGTCCTCCACACATGTCCAGTGTGTACAGAGGACTCCACAGGACGGTGGACCAGAAGACCATGCAGTGTTATCAGGGCCCAGTAAAGGTAAATCAGGAGCAGCTCAGGCCCATTAGCACTTAATCAAAGTCTGATGTGTATGTGCTGTTCACATGAGAGTCATCAGTCCTGTGTTAAGTGTGGTGTCAGAGCTGTGGCCATTATACCCTCAGGGCTGGATAAACACAGAGGCCACAGTCTGCTGCCCCACACACACACACACACACACACACACACACACACACACACACACACACACACACACACACACACACACACACACACACACACACACACACACACACACACACACACACACACACACGCATCCATCCTGTAAAGAAAGACACACCAACACGGACATATCACCACACTCTGAGATAGACTCCTCACGTGACTCTTCTCAACTACTACCATACTCATACAGTATATACAAAATATACACAAAAGGTTACACAAGCCCAGGAAAACAATACAGACAATAAAGTAAGCACACACAGTATACACCCACACACACTCAATCAACTCGAAGGATAGCTATTTAAACTAGATTCCAGATACCCTCTTAGTAATGTGTGTGAAAGTGATATGGCCAGTGCACTTTTACTCGTCCTCTCAGGCAGGGCAGGGTTGCTCTGAGTTCAGCTGGGGCCTAATTTTACCATGTCCCCTGACCCTGGCAGGACTGGGAGAGGGAGCACTGGGAAGCAGCACAGAGGCTCTGACCTGCAGTACCATTCTGTCCCTGTCTCCTCTCCGCACTCCCAGGGGTACCCTGAGAGCCTGGCAGAATTTCTCCCATCACATCACAGTTCCCAGGACCAGGGAATTCACCCACACAGGAACCCAGAGGGTAACCAGAGGCAGCCTTTCGCTTTGCTCCATCAGCTCCACCATGGCCCCAGGAACTCTGGTTCCCCTCTGGTTCCCAGGACCACAGGGCAGTTTGCCAGAGCCTCTAACCAACGATGGTGTCTCCACCCCACAAACTGTTATCGTATTATAGGAATATGACGGGGTTTATCACTATGTGAATGCAAGGTTTCTCTTCCTTTCTTCTTTTCAGACATTGAACGTGTAAGTGCTCTTTGCCACCTACTGCTTACCTTCCGGAGGTCCTCGTTGTACTCACTATGAACTCATGTTAAATGAGAGGACTGTGTCATTAGAACAGCCAGTGGCCTGCCTTACACACTACAGGGTAGACGCCAGAGGAGGGGGAGCGACAGTGGATCACACCAGGCAGGCAGTTGAACCCGACAGTTCATTGTTAATTGAAGCGTTGGACACCCTGAGTGGCACAGAGACGCCGGCTGTGCCCAGTAGACGGGTGTTCTAAGTGAAGAGATGTGAGGTGACACATGGGCCTGTCTGATGCACCAGCCACCAGAGGTGTGACAGGACATTAGTCTTTTTTTATTAAGAGAGACCATTACTGTGCTTTAATAAGAAGGGCATGCCGCTGTCAACTGCAGCCAGTCACTGATATGAATGATTAGAGGGTGATGGCGGGTGTTAACTAGAACAGCTAGAGTAGCCCTATTGGGCTGCTGTTGAGGACAGAGGGGTACAGATGGACAGACAAACAGAAATCAGGTTCATGCTGAAGCAGGAGAGCCAGTGGGAGAATGAGTGTGTGGTCGAAAAGTGTGCCACCCTCATATCAACATGATCTCATAGTTTTCCTTCACATTTTTACATATTATACAGTAGATGAACATCTATTGTTGACGGAATAATTCCACGTTGTTTCAGGGTTAATTCCGCATGTTTGCAGGATTAACATAGAAACAACTCAAAGGTTAAGGGATAGCCCCCTTTCTTAACATTTTCACCTAAAATGACATACCCATATTTAACTGCCTGTAGCTCAGGACCTGAAGCAAGGATATGCATATTCTTGGTACCATTTCAAAGGAAACACTTTCAAGTTTGTGGAAATGGGAATTGAATGTAGGAGAATATAACACAATAGATATGGTAGAAGAAAATACAAAGAAAAAAACAACAGATTATTTTCTACTACCATATTTGAAATGCAAGAGAAAGGTCCCAGTTCTAGCCATCACTCTGGTTGTAATTTCGATGGTGTCCACAAGATGGCAACAGTGTATGTGCAAAGTTTCAGACGGGCAACTTAAAGTATGAGCGAACTACATTACATTTAGTGTGAAGTCACCCAAGTACATTTGGGCAAATCGTGAAGGAGATATTTGCATTCATATTACATTTTTATGCAAGAATACCGTCAAATCTGTATACTTTGACTTTTTTTCCAGTATTAGTAGCCATATTTTAGTAGCAATATGTTTTGTCCAAAAGGAAAAGGCATGCTGTCGCACAAGGTTAGTAGCTACATTTTACGACTGATACAGGGTTTCCAGATACTCCCGTAAAGCCCAGCTCATTGGCTAGCTAGCTTTGTTTGACCCCGATTGGTGCTTATTGACAAAGTTAGAGTCGTTCAAGTGAAGACCGCCCGCGTCATCGGCTTGCCATGAAGGCGTCGCTCTCTGACCAAATATGGTGTCCTATAGGATATACTACACAATGATATAGTGAAGTCTGGTTACATTCTAGGATCTTTGAGGAATATATACGAACGTGATTTGACTGGTTGAAACAATGTTTAGGGTTACATTTTCACAGAAATTCCTTTCTTTGCAAATTGAACAAGTGGAAATACAAAATCGATCGTGCATGCTATATGGACCTTTTTAGGATATGAAAAATGATTTTATTACACAAAACGACACTTCATGTTATCTCTGGGACCATTTGGATGATAAATCAGAGCAAGATTTCAGAATATAACTACACATTTCACCTTCAGAGGTGAATTTATCAAACCTATCGTGGTGAAAAAAGTGTTTTGTTGTGAGGAGCTCTCCTCAAACAATAGCATGGCATTTTTTCGCAGTAATAGTTACTGTAAATTGGACAGTGCAGTTATATTAACAAGAATTTAAGCTTTCAGCCGATATAAGACACTTTTATGTACCAACATTTGTTGTTTCTCTAAAATCTGCGACCGTGACACAAGGCGCTGCATGATTACAACTGTCCCGTTGACAGGACGCCAATCCCTGAGAAGTTCTAACAGTTAGTCATTCTTCCCGAATGGTTAAGGTTAGGGATATGGTTTGGGGAAGGCTTAAAACAAAATCATTAAAAACAACTCGCTATTACCCTCAGGCATCATCAGTATTCTTAGCATTCTTGCGGCTTGCTAGAGCATTGTAAACTACCATAGGACAGTGGTCTGAGTAACGTGCTTTGGCTTCTAGCATCACCAGTTCGCACCCAGTGCTGGGCAATCGTTTTTATTTCTTCTGAGCGCTGAGGAAGGCATATATCGACGTTCTCAGGACCTTTTCAAACATCCAAAATCAAAGTCTATTTCTAGTGATCAGACTGCTCATATAGCCTCTGCCCCATTGTATAATCAACATTGTCAAGTGTTTTCAGTATAAGATATTGGGAGACCTGTTGTACAGCCAGGCAGTTGAATTCAAGGGAACTACAGAACACAGATTACAATTGGAGTCAGATTACATCTCCATTATTACAATTGGAGTCTCTCATTACCTTTTCAAGTTTATTGATAAAATTAAATCAACCCCTTTAGTTGCGGACTAAATAAAGAATTGACAACATGTACATACCGTAAGCCTATTGTGGCCTGTTTCTGATGTGCAAGTCTTGTATTCGAATCAAACACACATCAGACATGGGCAGAAATTAAACTCACAAAAAGAGTGGATAAAGATATAAAAAGGGAGTTCTAAAGCGTGTCTGAGTGATTTCACATCATAGCGGTGTACCATCCCACTCTCCCTATTAAAGAACAACATGGAGACTTAGCACGCAGCCTCCACAGATCCCTGCTAAATGTGGCTAATGGAGTAAACAAATGGAGGGTTCCCACGCTTTCTTATTTATCCAGGGATATTTTAGCTAGTGCCTTTCACTCACTGGGCCCTGTGATGCCTGTCCTGCCTCTGGGTAATCCCTGTGGAGCTGTGGGGTTATGTGAAAACACAAACAAGAGTAGGAGAGAGCGAGAGAGAGAGAGAGAGAGAGAAAGGGTAGAGAGAGATGGATGCATAGCTTTATTCAAATCAAATCAAATCAAAGTTTATTTGTCACGTGCGCCGAATACAACAGGTGTAGACCTTACAGTGAAATGCTTACTTACAGGCTCTAACCAATAGTGCAAAAAAGTTGTTAGGTGAACAATAGCTAAGTAAAGAAATAAAACAACAGTAAAAAGACAGGCTATATACAGTAGCGAGGCTATAAAAGTAGCGAGGCTACATACAGACACTGGTTAGTCAGGCTGATTGAGGTAGTATGTACATGTAGATATGCTTAAAGTGACTATGCATATATGATGAACAGAGAGTAGCAGTAGCGTAAAAGAGGGGTTGGCGGGTGGTGGGTGGCGGGTGGCGGGACACGGGACACAATGCAGATAGCCCGGTTAGCCAATGTGCGGGAGCACTGGTTGGTCAGCCCAATTGAGGTAGTATGTACATGAATGTATAGTTAAAGTGACTATGCATATATGATAAACAGAGAGTAGCAGCAGCGTAAGAGAGAGAGAGAGAGAGAGAGAGGAGGCAGGAGGGTGTGTGAGAGAGAGGGAGAGAAAAAAGAGAGGGAGAGAGAGAGGAGGCAGGAAGGTGTGTGTGTGTGTGTGAGAGAGAGAGAGAGAGAGAGGGGGGCAGGAGGAGTGTGTGTGTGTGTGTGAGAGAGCGATAGAGAGGAGGGGAGGGGAGAGAGGGAAGAGAGGGGGTGGAGAAAGATGGTGTGTAAGAGGGAAGGAGAGAGGGTGGAGGGAGAGGAGTGGGGGGTAAAATGAGAGAGACATGGGGAGCCTGTGTGACCGGAGCCAGGTCCAAGCAATTATCTCTGATAATTAGATCAGAACCCAACCCAGAGCCAGACATACGGACCCCCTCATCCCCACACACCAACTCAAGGGCCACTAATTCTGTCCACCGGCCCAGGGACATTGAAAATGGAGGCCTAATCATGGGCAAACAGCTGGCCCCTGGTTCCGGAATGTAGCCACTTGAGTCCAGCTAATACCTCTGTAACAAGGCCAGCCCTGGCAGAGCCTCAGATCCCTTTGCTCCTGGGTTTGCCTAGGCCACTTGGACTAGATTAGACCTCCCCAAAAAACTCCCCATTACATTAAAGTGTCTTGCAGTTGTAGATCAGATGAATACATTGTATCATTGTTGTTATGAATCATAACCTTGCTAGTCAAGTAAATGTAGCTTAACAAGATGTCGACCAAAACACAGGTGGCTCTGGTGCTCTGCATCCAGCCCTGAGAAACAGACATGAAACGGAGAGGCAGACCAAAGTCTCCAGAGCCTCTATAGTTGGATGGAGATCAAGGCCACAGACACAAGTGGGACAGACTTATAGGCGGAGAGGAACACGGGTAAATACCTCTGTGAATGGACAGTAAAGGAGGGTGAGGTTTGAAGTGGTGCTCAAACGAAAAACCGTGCCCTTTCTCTTTCTCTCTGCATGTGCCTGTTCCAGAGCCTTCATCCTTTCACAGTGTCTTAATGCTTTACCCAGACCAGCTCCTTATGGAGGTCACCCCATAGCTCTTTATCCAGATGCTTTCAACTTCACTTTTTATCTGTCACACTCTGGCAGATTATCAACACTGGGAGAGGATTACACAAAGACCAGGGGAAAATGACTGTTTTTTCATTTTACCTGCTGCAATCTCTCCCTGCACACAGATTAACAAGCCATTTTCTGAACGCTCTTGTATTGAATACAGGGCCATGTATTGATTCCTTGTGATACTCTATGTGATTTTGTCCGATTTAGTCTCTCCGTGCTTTCCAGTCAGGAGTACCTGCAGCCTGTCACACACAGGCTGATCTGATAGCAGCAGTGTTAGACCGTGGCCATACAGTATTTTGTGATGTGTATCACAGATGGGCAATTGACCCAGCTGACCCCTAGGTCCTTCAAGCTAGACAACAATGGGCCTGACAGGGCTACTGACAGAGGCCCACTGCAGCCCACCATCTGTGCCAACAGATAGCAGGGTCTGATTAGGACACCTACCCACAGGCAGCACTTCATTTGGGCAAACAGGCTGTGACACGTGTTGGCTAAATGAGCAAATGTGCAACACAAGCTATCGAGTGTGTGTCTCTTTAGATGAGCGGCAGGTTATAATTAGAGGGGTTTCCTTTGTCCCCAAACTATTTGTTTTCTTGAAACTCACTGACCCTGATCCTGAAGGTACTCTGGTCAGGAAGACATGTGGCCTCTGAGAATGCTTCACAGCGTCAAGTTTAAGACCTTTAGAGCAACATACACAGCCACATTATTTCTAAAGCCTTTTGTTTGTGTCTTACACATACAGTATGGATTATGACTGAACCGGCCATCTGTAGTAATCCCTGAATGTATTAGATAAGAGTATTTTTTTTTTTTAAATACAAATCACGGTTGAATAGAAAATCAATCATGCAGGAAAATGAGTTCAAAAACATGACACATGCATAGAAAATGCTCCGACAGGGTAATAATGAAGGTATTCAGAGCTCTCTTCTTCCCTGGTTAACTTCACTCTGTCAGCTCTCATCATGTACTCACTCCATATAGTACTAAATATCTCTACAGCTCTTCCTCCATCTCTCTGGTAACCAAGTCCCTTTCTCATCATACTCTCCCTCCCATGCCGTGTTGTCTTATTGCTCTCCTCTGAAACGTTTGCATTCACGTCTCTCCTTCTCCCCTCACCACACACACTCTCATAAGTGGTGCACTTTGAGTAGAGACTTCTAGGGGTGTGCTCACACTGTGAGGAGTGTTAATACGAGTACAGCCTGGTAGGTTTGCCCAAGGCCAAAGGTTGCATTAGTGGTTGCATTAGTCAGCTAACAGACTGCAGAAGGAACAGGCCTGACCCAAACAAACCCATTCAGCAGGATATAATGCACCCAGGCGCCCCTCTACACCCTCAATGCACAGCCAGGCTGGCAGCACTCACAGCAGGCCGACAGCCGCCTAGTAAGACTGTGTAATCCTCAATTTAACACACACTCAAGTGAGCAGGCAGATATAAAAAATAGCTAGAGTGTTAATGGAACGCGTCACTCCCTGAGCTTTGTTTCACACATGCACGCACTCACACACACACGTCTGTTTTACTATCCTTGTGGGGACCAAACAATTGATTCCTATAACTCCTAAAATAACCGTTATTCTTGTGGGGACCAGCAAAATGTCCTCACTTGTCAGAATTGTTCTTGTTTTGCTATCCTTTACATTTGAGTAATTTAGCAGATACTCTTATCCAGAGTGATTTAGAGGAGCAATTAGCGAAAAGTGCCTTGATCAAGAGCACATTGGCATATGTATTACATAGTTGGCTTGAGGATTTGAACCAGCAACCTTTCGGTTACTGCCCCAACGCTCTTAATTGCTAGACTACCTGTTAGGACTTCTGGTCCCCACAAGGATAGTAAAACCAAAATCACACACACAGAGTTCACCTTATTGTGCTCAGAAAAGGAAACATCTAACATCTACATCGGGGATAGGATGGGAAACTTTAATGAGTGGGGGCCACAAAAAATCTGAACTCATCATGAGGCTGCAGTGGCTATTGACCATGGAGAGAAAAAAATTGACATTTTGCCATGGGGTGAAGAGAAGATTTTGCAATTTTATAAAACATGTCATGCTTTTCTGCTAATTTTGCCATGGGGCGGAGATTTTTTTTTGCAATTTTACAGCAAATTTCCTGCAATTCTACACATTTTGTCACAGGGTGGAGAGAAATGTTTTCAGTTTTTAATATGATATCGGAGTGACTAACAAAATCAATGTGGGCCCCGGTCGGTAACTTGACAATGATTACTACAAGTTTAGATAGCTGGCCACTAGACTAACTTACAAATCTAAAATTGTTAGCTTTTATGGGCTAATTGAGTGACTGACAGAACAAGAGAAAAACTACACAACCAAATTTCAAAATTGCACCCTGTGTATTCTACTATTCTCTCAACAGTAAGACTGAATTCCCCCCCAAAACAACCTGTATCTGGACCAGCAGTATCCCATCCCTGATCCAGTGCTTATTTGCCTAGAAAACATGGAGAAATTCACTACTGAATTTATTTGGTAAGTAGCGTATTCCAGCTTGGCGTGGCGATAGTCACCCTTTGTTTGACCTCATACAGCAGCATGCAGGGCGAGCATTAGCACACAAGCATGTCATATAAGCAAAAGTCCCACTTGGAGGTTCAACTAGAATTGAAAGGTCAAGGCAGTTGCTGAAGCTTTGGGGAGGGGGCAGCTTCACATGGTGTCAGGGGGTTCTAGGGGAGGGGCTGTCTGATGGGGGGGTTAAATGTTTTTGGGGGGGTAACGAAGCCACGCTTCACCCCATAAATCCACACAATGCTCCGCCACACTCTGCCGGGCGCATGCGCGCGCGCGCACACACGAAAAGTATTCAGACCACTTTGTTTTTTTACACATTTCATTACAGCCTTTTTTTCAATCCAAACACAATACCCCATAATGACAAAGCAAAAACAGTTTTATTTTATTTTGCTAATTGATAAAAAAAAAAAATAATAATAGTACATTTACATAATTATTCAGACCCTTTACTCAGTACTTTGTTGAAGCATATTTTACAGTGATTACAGCCTCGAGTATTCTTGGGTATGACACTATGTCACGTAGAGTAGGCCAGAAGGCTAAACTGGAAAACCTAACCTCTATCAAAATAAAAAGATGGCAGAGCCGCAAAAGTTCTTCTGCCCAAGGGTGTTTATTTACATAGTGATTCCGGAAGAAAAACAACAGTACTGCCATCAAAAGTATACCTTATTGGGACAGCTTAAAACAATGCTGCCGCATCCACAGCTCAATCCAAACTTCTTCCATTTAAGAATGATGGAGGCCATTGTGTTCTTGAGGCCCTTCAATGCTGCAGAAATGTTTTGGTACCCTTCCCCAGATCTGTGCCTCGACACAATCTTATCTCGGAGCTCTACGGACAATTCCTTCAACCTCATGGCTTGGTGTTTGCTCTGACATTCACTGTCAACTGTGGGATCTTATATAGACAAGTGTGTGCCTTTGAAATCATGTCCAACCAATTGAATTTTCCACATGTGGACTCCAAACAAGTTGGAGAAACATTTCAAGGAGGATGATCAATGGAAACAAGATGCACCTTAGCTCAATTTCGAGTCTCATAGCAAAGCATCTGAATACTCATGTAATTAAGGTATTTCAGTTTTAGATTGATAACAAATTTGCAAACATGTCTAAAAACCTGTTTTCGCTTTGTTATTATGGGGTATTGTGAGTAGATAGATGAGGAAATAATTTTAGAATAAGACTGTAATTTAACAAAATGTGGAAAAAGTCAAGAGGTCTGAATACCTTCCCGAATGCACTGTACGCACTGTACAGACAGACAGACAGACAGACAGACAGACAGACAGACAGACAGACAGACAGACAGACAGACAGACAGACAGACAGACAGACAGACAGACAGACAGACAGACAGACAGACAGAGAAAGACACACACACACAGACAGAGAGAGACACACACAGACAGAGACAGAGACAGAGAGAGACACACACAGACAGACAGAGACAGACATTAATATAGCATAAAGGTTTAAGTATACAATAATAAAACATGTAATACATGTAGAGACAACAAATGAAGGGCAGAGCATCAGAGGAGGTTTGGGTTCGTAAGAGTTCACTGAGCTGTCCCAGGAAAACTCCTCTGGCCAGTGCTATAAAGATGACAGAGAAGCCAGTCACAGCTCTCTTTCTCATGTGACGCTGGGCTTTTCACATGCCAGGAAAGTGATAACTACGCTCCTGTGAGCCACCTATGGACATACGGCAAAGTCTCACCACACACACACACACAGAAGTTCACTGGATACACACAATGAAGTTGCAAAGAGAGTTTGAGACTGTGACACAGAGAAACGGAGAAAGCAGCAAAATATACACAGAAGAAACAAAACCCCAGACAAAATGTACTAATGGACAAGACATGCTCCCTGGAGTGATGTACTTGTGAAAAATCCATTAGTCAACAGAAGGCTCTCTCTCGCTCTCTCTCTCTCTCGCTCTCTCTCTCACTCGCTCTCTCTCTCTCTCTCTCTCTCTCACTCGCTCACTCTCTCTCTCTCTCTCTCTCTCTCTCTCTCTCTCTCTCTCTCTCTCTCTCTCTCTCTCTCTCTCTCTCTCTCTCTCTCTCTCTCTCTCTCTCTCTCTCTCTCTCTCTCTCACTCACTACTCAATATGCATACACAAGCAATGCAAAGGTGTACATTCCTGACCTCCCTGGTCCTAGTCAGTGAAGAGGCCAGGCTAAGTGTGAACTGTGGTCCAGTTTCTACAACTTGATTGGAGTCCACATGTGGTAAATTCAATTGGTTGTACATGTATATAAACTGTTTTTATAAACTCACACTAAATCTAGAACAAACAGTACAAAACCAATAAACTGTTGACAGACTAACATACGATCCATCTTTCCTCTCCACTGGTACTGGTCACGTGAGCGGAGATAGACCGCCGGACTGTGGTCTTCTAGGCCTTGACTGAGTTGAAGGGCCAGGGGGGTTCACTAGACCAGCTACAGTAGGAGACATATTGGACGTTACTGGAGGTTCAGAATTGCACATTTGAAATGAGTTAGTCCTACATTTCCTGACTTTAAAATATACGTTTACACTAAAAACACATAAATGGTGATATCCAGAGTCTAAATATACAAATACTGTAACTTCATTTTTGGCAAAACATTCTGTTCAAATTCTGTAATTCTATGATCGTGTAGCAGATCTTTGCAGACCTAACACCTCCAGGAATTACGACAATCTGCTGCCAAATAAGGTAACCACACTTCCTCTCCTGTAGCCACTGAGGGGTTTCTCCATAATCCTGTAAAATGGCTTATCGAATTTACCAAAAACATGTTGAAACTTTGAAATCCCATACATTTCAGTGCAAGGGCTCAGCAGTTAAGGAGCAGCTCATAAACGTAAATGTTGGGGCAAAGAGCGTGCCAGCATGTAGTTCTACAAAATGGAGATGAGTTAGCATTTTCTATCTCAGGTTCGTTGGCCATTCCAATAGGGGAAATGTATGCGGAAAAGAATGGGGTTTTGGGATAAACGCTGAAAATAAGGTCTGAGGTTAACACAGGCTTATGAGATATTATACGTTTTGTTCTATGAGATAATATCAGTCAGTTAACATGACCTTTATGAATTATGAAGCCTTTATGTGCTCAAAATAAGTCAGGCCCTGAAGTACGCAGTATATAAAGAGGATGGGTAAAGTGATGGTGAATAACCCAGTTACCAGTATTTCCCTGGGTTAGTTATGTCTAAGAAGCCTTAAAAGGAAGCATGGAATTTCTGATTGACCATACTGCCATGGCTATATACTGAAAATAGAAGCTGTAAGAGAGCTTCCCTGGTGGCACAGAGGATAAAAAATCTGGCTTGGAAACCAAACATTGCAGGTCCGATACCCATATGTGTAGATTGTCAACATATGAAGTGTAAAAATCTGGTTGTGTTTGTATGATTACATCTAGTTCAAATGTCTCATGAATTAAAATGCCACGTGTCTCTACTGTATATCACCTTCAAACATGAATTTCTATTCAATCTGGAGAGAAACACAATGGGGATGTATTCCAATCTGCTTTAAGGAGCTACACATGTGCATGCTGAGAATGTTGTGGTAATATAAGGTAAAACTCCAATATACAATTTTCAAAATTGTCTTCAAATTTCCTGAGGACCTCCAAGACAAAGTAAAATGTATATTGCGTGGACATCAATTGAATATTATGTTAAACATAAAACAAATATGCTATGAACGTCATACAAATGTACTTGGAAATTGTGGAAATTGTGGAACATTGTGCAACATTGTGGGAATGTTCTGTGCAACCTATGTGAATATCACAATAATATTTTTGCAACATTCCAGAAATCTCCCATAACTTAGCTTAATGTTCTGGGAACCTTTAAATAACTCAAAACAAGTGTTCTGCCAACATTATTTTAACATTATAGAAATGTCATGTGCAACCTAACTTAAATGTAGTATGAATGTCATCACAATTGAGCATATTTTTGTGTTTTGGGAACCAATCTCTTGTAATGTACCCACAATGGTACCACAACCTAATTAAATGTTCTGGGAACCTTTAAAGAACTCAGTAAGGTTGTCCTGTCAACATTCTTGTAACATCAAAGGAATGTTTTGTGCACCCTGAAACAAACATTATATGAATGACAGTTTAGTGTTTTGGGAATCTCTTGTCATCTAAATAAACATTCTGTGAACCTTTAAAGAACAGACTAAATGTTTTCTGTGAACATTCTTGTAACATCAGGTGAATGTTTTTTGCACCCTAAAAGAAACATTGTAGAATCATCCGCACAACTGGACAGTTTGTGTGCTTTGGGAACATATCTTTTGAGATGTCCCCACAATGTTCTCACCAGACTGTTCCCACAACCTAATTAAACATTCTGGTAACCTTTAAAGAACAGATGAAATGTGTTATAGGAACGTTCTTGCAACATCAGGTGAATGATTATACAAATATTGTATAATCATCTGCACGACTGGACAGTTTGTGTTATGAGAACGTTTTTCACGACCTAACAAATGTTCTGGGATCTTTCACAGAACCAATGTTGGTTTGCTTGCTTGCTCGGTTGACATTTACTGAATCGAATTAGAAATGGATGGGTTTCTTTGTGTTAAAATATAGAAAGTATGCTAATTGGAGTATTGGGCTGCTGATGTCATGCAGAGGCTATTGTTTTGTGGTAATATTTTTTCATAACGACAAGTTTGATGTTGGACGACAATAGAATGTTCATGATGTTGCTGCGACAATTGTCTACAGACATGTCGATAGACAGACTGTAAACCAGGCTTTAGTGTGCAGTTGACCCTTTGCTAAGCCCCGCCCCAAAATGTTAGCCAACCAATCGCAGCGCTCTAATGGATAGCAACTGCCATGAAATCTGACACCTCGGACAAGCTCACGTTTGAAATAAATGTCATGAAAGCCAGTGAGGGAAGTGGGAAAAACAGAGTTTTCTTCAAAAAATAAATTGTTTAAATGGCTAAATAATTTAACAGTGCACCAGGGGTACTTGCTACTGTGATTCCTTAGCATTGCCTTAGCATTAGTAGTCCTTCGGGCCAATAGATGGCGATGCTGCACTGTGGTATTAGGAGAAACAGCAAGTTTCCATTCTTCAGAATAAAGAAAGCGCCAAAACTTTGCAGACGTAATCTTGTGTCCATTCTTTTTACTATTACAGGTATGTAATAGAACTTCTAAACTTTCTAATATCGAAATAATATGTAATAACATGCTATTTAACAACTTTGTCAAGGTATTATCACATTAGGAAAGGTTTTGTGTTGTTTTTGTGTCGAACTGAGTGAGAGAAGAATGTGATTGAGATGAGTGAGAGTATATGTTAGCTTGATACTAGCTGAGGTAAAAACGATTTACAAGAGACTATGTTTACTGAGTAGCTTACTTGTACTGGATTTTGTCTTACAGATTTTATAAAGAATCCATTTGTAATGGGATTTCTGAATTTGTTTTACATTTTATTGGTTTTATATAAAATTTTGCTCAAGAGCTGCAAAACTGGCCATGCACATTCAGTCTGGAGCGTGGACATTTAGTCCAGACAGTGCTGGTGCATGAGAGAGAGAGATGATTTTACGGAGGTGCTACTATCTTAAAGCTGAATGTATTGTTGTCAGTTTTCTATATTGGTAGCGGTATATAGAAAAACATTCAGGTATAAAGAAAAGCGGCAGAACTTTGCAGACGTAAACGTTTTACTATTACAGGCCACCTCAGCTACAGATTGAGGTCGTAATACATGCACGACAGAGTTCATGGGAGTATGAACTTTCAGCTTCTGAATTGTAAAACTGATTGCTTTCTTTGAGAAATCAGAAGACAAAGTATTTCTCTTTAACACTGTAGGGATAATACGATCTAATAGGTTCCATCCGCTAGCTTGTCATTCAATAAAAGTTTAAGTTTTAAATGTTTTGCATGTGACTGTGATACAAACTGCAAGCAAGCAGATATCTCAGCACTAATGTAGCAGTTAATGTATAATAGGCCTGGTAACAAGATAACAGGACTTAACTTCGTTGCTGTTGCTTACAACTGTGTGTGGTTCAGGGATGATGTGGTACAGTATAAGGGTAGGACAGTGAGGGCACACATCGCCATACACGAGATTACACAACATCTGGCCTATCAAAGGTTTCTGATGCAACAGTACTTATTTTTCCATATAGTGTAGCTACATTTTGTGTTACAGTATACAAAGTGTGGAGATGGCGAAGCAGATAAAATGAGCCCTCTGCTGAGTTGTAAGAGTTGGGGTGTGAATGCCGAGGCCAGACTTGCCTTTCCTTTCTTAGATTATGCTTTCTGGCAGATTACTCACACTTCCTGCACTTGTACTCCAGTAAAATGACTAAGTGACTCAGTGCTGCAGGCAGTGTGCGTGAGTGTTTTTGTGTGTGTAGAACGGGTGTGCATGTGTATGCTTGCATTGATGCCTGTGTGTGCGTCCATCCGTGCATGTGCGTGTGTGTCTGTAGAGGTCTACATGAGCGGCTCGGATCTGATTAACAGTGTGGTCGGGTGGCTGGGTCTGCTATGAGCCCTGTCCCCAACATCCCCCCGTCCCTCCGGCAGACCCAGGCGGACCCATGTAACACAGCCAGGCCAACAACACGTGTCCTTTCTCCGTGACCCTTTCACTGGAAGATAGGCCGGCCCAGCAATGGAGACACTAGACCAGTTTGGCCCATGGAGGCGCCTAAGGGCCTACCTTCAGGGGGATCCATTGTGTAGCAACAAGTTCCTCTATTCAGCGCCAGAGTGTCGCTAAAATCTGCTAATGAGAATGTCCAGCAGCTCCTGCACAGGATGCCCATTCAGTCCAGAAACCAGGCCACGGCCACACTGCAGGCCAGAGAAAGAGAGAGAGACAGACAGAGAGAGATAGAGGGAGAAACATAGACTAGAGACAGAGAGAGATACAGAGAAGGGGGTGGTTAGACAGGAAATTTGTCACAGCGAACACAGCCCTATCAAATCAAATGTTATTTGTCACATGCGCCGAATACAACAGGTGTAGACCTTACAGTAAAATGTAAACACAACACGACCACGATCAATTCTTCCATGGACAACTGCCCATTTGAACTTCCATTATACTGTAGATATACTTAGCCTACTCTCACTGGTTTGTCTCATAGAACAGAGATGACAGTATAATTCAGTGTTGATTCGTTACATGATCAAATTGATATTGAAAATGCACAACAATGCTGAAAAGGAGCTCTCGGTGAGAATAACCAGGTACTCTTTCTGGAACAGACTCACCCATACCCATGTGTAGTACCCACGGCCCTAAAGATGGCGCCGAAGAGGATGGCTGACATTTTACATGCTCCTAACCAGTTTTGCTATTTTGTTAGTTTTTTTTGGCGTTGTTTGTAACTTATTTTTAAACTTATTTTGTACATAATGTTGCTGCTACCGTTTCTTATGACCAAAAATAACTTCTGTACATCAGAACAGCGATTATCCACCACGAACTGTAAGAAGCTTTTTCCTTTCATTAACGAGTCAGACGAAAAGGATATACTGTTCTCCCGGGAACAGGACAAAATCCCAGTCATTTGCGTGAAGAATAAACTGAGGAAATTCCCAAAGCCATCCGTCCTACTTGCTAACCTGCAATCATTGAAAATAAAATTGATGACCTATGATTACGAATATCCTACCAACGGGACGTTAAGAACTATATTATCTTATGTTTCACCGAGTCATGGCTGAACCACGACATGGATAATATAGAGCTGGCAGGATTTTCCATGCATCGGCAGAACAGAGGAGCTACGTCTGGTAAGACGAGGGGTGGGGGTGTGTGTCTTTTTGTTGCGCGACGTCTAATATTAAAGAAGTCTCGAGATATTGCTCGCCTGATGGTAGAGTACCTTATGATAAGCTGTAGACCACACTATCTACCAAGAGAGTTCTCATCTATATTATTGGTAGCCGTCTATTTTCCACCACAGACCAATACTGGCACTAAGACCGCACTCAACCAACTCTAGGCCATAAGCAAAATTAAAATGCTCATCCAGAAGTGGCGCTCCTAATGACCAGGGACTTTAGTGCAGTCAAACTTAAATCAGTTTTACCAATTTTTTACCAGCATGTCACATGTGCAACCAGATGGGAAATAAACTCTAGACCACCTTTACTCCACACACAGAGATGCATAGAAATCTCTCCCGCCCTCTTTTTGGCAAATCTGAACATAATTCTATCCTCCTGATTCCTGCTTACAAGCAAAAACTGAAGCAGGAAGTACCAGTGACTTACTCAATACAGAAGTGGTCAGATGATGCGGATGCTACGCTACAGGACTGTTTTGCGAGCACAGACTGGAAAATGTTCCGGGATTCATCCAATGGTTTTGAGGAGTATACCACCTCAGTCATCGGCTTCATCAATAAGTGCATCGATGACGTCGTACCCACAGTGACCGTACATACATATCCCAACCAGAAGCCATGGATTACATGCAACATCCGCATCGAGCTGAAGGCTAGAGCTGCCGCTTTCAAGGAGCGGGACACTAATCCGGACGCTTATAAAGAAATCCCGCTATGCCCTCAGACAAACCATCAAACAAGCAAAGCGTCAATACAGGATTGAGATTGAATCCTACTAAACCGGCTCTGGCGCTCGTCGGTTGTGGCAGGGCTTGAAAACTATTAAGGACTACAAAGGGAAACCCAGAAGCGAGCTGCCCAGTGACACAAACCTACCAGACGAGATAAATGCCTTTTATGCTCGCTTCGAGGCAAGCAACACTGAAGCATGGACGAGAGCACCAACTGTTCTGGATGACTGTGTGATCACACTCTCGGTAGCCGATATGAGCAAGACTTTTAAATAGGTCAACATTCACATAGCCACGGGGCCAGATGGATTACCAGGACATGTACTCAAAGCATGCGCGGACCAACTCACTCCCCCTATCTGAGATATCTACTGCAGCCCTCATCCTCCACATACAACACCCGTTCTGCCAGTCAAATTCTGTTAAAGGTCCCCAAAGCAGACACATCCCTGGATCGCTCCTCTTTTCAGTTCACTGCAGCTAGCGACTGGAACAAGCTTCAACAAACACTCAAACTGGACAGTTTTATCTCAATCTCTTCATTCAAAGACTCTTACTGACAGTTGTTGCTGCTTTGTGTAATATATTGTTGTCTCTACCTTCTTGACCTTTTGTGCTGTTGTCTGTGCCCAATAATGTTTGTACCATGTTTTGTGCTGCTATTTTGTTGTGTTGCTACCATGTTGTTGTTATGTTGTGTTGCTACCATGCTGTGTTGTCATGTGCTGCTTCCTTGCTATGTTGTTGTCTTAGGTCTCTCTTTACGTAGTGTTGTGTTGTCTCTCTTGTTATAATGTGTGTTTTGTCCTGTATTTATTTGTTATTTTTAATCCCAGGCCCCCGTTCCCGCAGGAGGCCTTTTACCTTTTGGTAGGCCATCATTGTAAATAAAAATGTGTTCTTAAAACTTCTTCTGGCTGCAAGCCCGACGTCGGTACACTTATGACAACAGCCAGCTCAAGTGCAGGGCGCGAAATTCAAAATATATATTTTTTAAATATTTAACTTTCACACATTAACAAGTCCAATACAGCATATGAAAGGTACACATCTTGTGAATCCAGCCAACATGTCCGATTTTTAAAATGTTTTACAGGGAAGACACAATATGTACATCTATTAGCTAACCACGTTAGCAAAAGACACCACTTTTTTTACTCCACCAGTTTTTTACTCCATCAGTAGCTATCACAAATTCGACCAAATAAAGATATAAATAGCCACTAACCAAGAAACAACTTCATCAGATGACAGTCTGATAACATATTTATTGTATAGCATATGTTTTGTTAGAAAAATGTGCATATTTCAGGTATAAATCATAGTTTACATTGCAGCTACAATCAGAAATTGCACCGAAAGCAGCCATAAAACTTACAGACACCAACGTCAAATACCTAATTACTCATCATAAAACATTTCTGAAAAATACATAGTGTACAGCAAATGAAAGACAGGCATCTTGTGATTCCAGCCAATATTTCCGATTTATTAAGTGTTTTAAAGCGAAAACAAAATGTAGCGTTATATTAGCTTACCACAATAGCCAGAAACACTTGGGCGCCGACGACTAGTTCACATCTACGACAGATATATGAAATAGCATCATAAAATGTTTCTTACTTTTGCTGATCTTCCATCAGAATGTTGGACAAGGTGTCCTTTGTCCAGAACAATCGTTGTTTGGATTTAGAACGGCAACTTTCCCTCTTAATTTAGCAAGCACACTAGCCAAGTGGCGCGAATCTCTCTATGTCAACAAACGGAAGAGAACGGAACACGGCAAAACTCCCGAAAAATGTTCAATAATCTGATGAAACTATATTGAAAAAACATACTTTACGATGATATGGTGACATGTATCAAATAAAATCAAAGCCGGAGATAGTAGCCGCCTATAACGGCAGCTAAACAGAAGGCAATCCCACTGTCCACCTCGCGCTCTTCAGAGTACCGAAAATGGGGGACACGTCATTCCAAGATGATGTGTTCCATCTCAGACCAAGATAATCACCTCATTTCTTCTCTCACAGCCTCTTGACATCCAGGGGAAGGTGTATGACGTGCATGTATACTAATAGATATCATGCCCATTTATAGGCAGGACTTAGAAACGAGCCTCGATTTCAGACTTTCCACTTCCTGGTCAGGAAGTGTGCTGCAGAATGAGTTCTGTTTCACTCAGAGAAATAATTCAAACGGTTTTAGAAACTAGAGAGTGTTTTCTATCCAATAGTAATAATAATATGCATATTGTACGAGCAAGAATTGAGTACGAGGCCGTTTGAAATGGGCACCTTTTATCTGGCTACTCAATACTGCCCCTTGCAGCCCAAACAAGTTATTAACTGACTTGCCTAGTTAAATAAAGGTTAAATAAAATAAATAAAAATTAAAAAAAATTATTATAGGCTTATTTTAGAATCTAAACATGTTCTTTAAATATGCAAAAAGTATTTTGTTTCATTTTGTTGAGACATTTTTGTTAGCTAAATTCAATTCGAACTGTCTTTAATTTTGTGCTCTGTATTTAGTTTAAGATAGGTTAAAAGTAGGCCTGTTGTAAAATAAATATCATTAGCCTGTTGCTGTCATTTGTTGGGTAAACCTACGGTAGGAACTTGCCTTTGTTGGCAATTGCAGCAATATAGGCCTTGCCTGTTCAAAATATTTTTGTTGTTGTAAAGGTTTAAACCAGTTCAGTTTAAATATGCAACAAGTGTTTTGTTTCATTCTATTGAGCCATTGTCTTTGGCCAACTTATGTTCCAACTGTAATGTTGTGTTTGCCACAATATAATATAATTAATGGTAGGCCTATACAGGGCTACTCGCACTCAAACCATGAAAAGGAAAATCCAAAGAGGGCAACATGCAAAAAGTAATTTAATGCTGCAAAATAATAACTTGTTCGTATTTTCCCTATAAACAATGTCTTGACTTACTTTTGATATTACCCTCATAAAGTTACACAACTGTTTTGAAGATTTGGCATGATATGGCTATTATTAGGTTTAGCTACTGTATGCCTATGAAGGCAGTGTGCCCCGGTGTTCCAACTCTCTCCGACTGGTGAACTTGAGGTGAGGAAGAATGTTTTAAGCCTACCAGACACACACCTTTAATCTAACAATATAATGCTTATCTTTATCAAATATATTCTGATAGAAAATGTACGAATTAGACTCCTTCTGTACACCTCTCTGTTTAATATTAACTTAACTGAAAAGGATAAAGAAGCATGTTGGTGTCAGGAACATGGCCCCGGCATATCTTTCTCTTGTCTCATAGGGCTAGGCCTAAGCTTCTCTTCCTTTATATTTAGTTAATATACAGTGGACGCCTAGGCCTATATGCATGCAATGCCCTGATTGTCACGCTCTGATCTGTTTCACCTGTCCTTGTGCTTGTCTCCACCCCCCTGCAAGGTGTTGCCCATCTTCCCCACTTATCCCCTGGGTATTTATACCTGTGTTTTCTGTCTGTCTGTGGCAGTTTGTCTTGTTTGTTCAAGCCTACCAGCATTTTGTCTCAACTCCTGTTTTTCCCCAGTCTCTCTTTTTCTCATCCTCCTGGTTTTTGATCCTTGCCTGTCCTGATACTGTACCTGCCCGGATGACCACTCTGCCTGTACCTGACCCTGAACTTGCCTGTCGTCCTGTACCTTGGCCTCTACTTTGGATTATCGACCCCTGCCTGCCTTGAACTGTCGTTTGCCTGATACTGATGCATTAAGTGCTGAAATCTCCAACAGCTGAACCATGAGGTGAGCAATTATTGTTTTAGGAAAGTAAAAACAAATAAAACAATAGGCTATAAAGTTTTGAATATGCTACACATTGAAACACAACAACTATTTTTTTTGTCATTTGTTGTTTGCAGTTTTTAAGGACATAAGTAACTGTGGATCATTTGGCCAATATCACTTGTCTATTGATGGCGCTGGTTGCGCCCAGCCTGAGGTTTATTTCTCTTTTTCTACTCTCGGATCAGAATGGGTCTCTTGGGTTTGAACCAGCATGGGTCTGTTTTTCCACAGGCCTTTTCAGAACGGGTCTGACTGTCCTCGGGCCCATTCGGAACGTGTCTTCGTTTTAAAAATGTATTTATGCATATCGAGTTGGGTTGGATCCATTTCGGAACGGGTCCAACTTTTTGGACCTGTGAAGACCCCTAGTACCCACCCCAACCCCACCCTCTCTGCTGGGGAAGGGGAGACAGTTCAGCTCGATTCCTCCAAAAGGCTAAATTCTAAATTCTCTAGGGGTTCTCCACATGTCACCCAGCCCTGATCACGTGACACGGGAGCCGGCAGCTAGAGAGTAAAAGGAGGGCATGTCATCTCCCATCAGTCGGAGAAGCTCTCCTTTCCTCTCACAGCACAGCAAAGCAGCTACTCGCAAGCCTCCCAGGAGCAGTGGAATGGAGGCTGCCCATTAAAGCCCCGTTAAATGACTTCTGATGTTGTCAGAGGAGCAGGGCGAAGCAAGGTGGAGTGGACTGGCTCAGCTGCCAGATCTCCCAGACACTCTGTTTCCCTCCCAGTATCTCTCTCCTTTCCACAGAGGGTTCTACCTGGAACCCAAAAGGGTTTTACCTGGAACCCAAAAGGGTTTTACCTGGAACCCAAAAGGAGTTTTACCTGGAACCCAAAAGGGGTTTTACCTGGAACCCAAAAGGGGTTTTACCTGGAACCCAAAAGGGGTTTTACCTGGAACCAAAAAGTTTTTTTTACCTGGAACCAAAAAGGGTTTTTACCTGGAACCAAAAAGGGGTTCTACCTGGAACCCAAAATGGTTTTACCTGGAACCCAAAATGGTTTTACCTGGAACCCAAAAGGGGTTTTACCTGGAACCCAAAAGGGGTTTTACCTGGGAACCAAAAAGGGGTTTTACCTGGAACCAAAAAGGGGTTTTACCTGGAACCAAAAAGGGGTTTTACCTGGAACCAAAAAGGGGTTTTCCTATGGGGACAGCTGAAGAACCCTTTGGAATCCTTTTTTCTAAGAGTGGAGCAGCTCTCTCACCACCACTGTCTAGCTCAGGAGCCTTCGAGGTGCCAGATGATCATCAAGCCATATTTCACCATCAAAATGTAATGTGCCGCTCCGAGGTCAAGACAAATGCCTGTGTGTGTGTTTGCACAAGTATGCGTGTGTGAGAGAGTGCTGTGAGAGTTAGTAGTGCGTCCTAAGCTCTTTGCTTCAGGTTCTGACCTTCACCTAAACCTTTGAAACCTGCTCAAAACCTCTTTGTGACACCCATAGATTAACACTCACATTGCACTAATACTCCTACAGAGGAACACATATGCCATGGTGATTGGTATAATAACATCCCCATCAGCTACCAGTTGGAAGAGACAGAAAAAGTAGATGGTCTTCTGCTAAAACAGGTGGTGTGGAAAAGGTACTACAGTCATCCTTGACTGGGAGTGATAGAATTCGCACTGTAAGGTGTCAACTGCTCAGGTGAACATTAACATATATGAGTAAATGTCTAAGTGTGGGCTTGTGTGTGTTCCCAAGCATGTTAAGCAGAGTTATGGAAGAGGAGGGCGCTGTGCACGGGGCAGGGCATGTGGGGGTGTCCATGCCACAGTTTGTTTGTCGTGTTCTGCTCTATCCCCTGCTCCCTGCTGGCCCGCTCTGATGATGCTTATTCGCAGGAAATATGAGGGAGGGGGGAGAGCAGGAGGAGGGGAGAGGGGAGTGACGCTTGGCTGGATGATCTGCAGCGACAGGCCGTCTCCAGTGAGAAGGGAACTTAGCATGTCAGGCAGGACAGCACGGGCCAGGCAGATAGTCAATGAAATATTGAATGCAGCACACTGCTATCATGGATCTGATGCCTACAAAACAGGAGATCTCTGGCTATCTCTTAGTGTCTTGTAACAAAGTGTGTGCAAAATAAAGTCAATTAAAGGCAAGCTATCTCCCACATTGCATGCACTGTCTCTGCAGGGGATCCAATGGATTTTCTCAGCCAGGATCCTACGCTGGGCTGGATGTAAGGATATAAAGTTCAAAAGTCCACTGTGATCCTTTGGTGGGAGTGGTCTTTCTCTCTCTACACAGTGGAGGACAAAGAGGAAGATCTTTTCTTTATTTTCACTTCTCTTGTCTTTCCTGTGAGCCATTTGTGTTCTCTGTTTTCATTTACTGCTGCTGTATCCTTCCTGGCTCTGTTCAGAAAGAAATATAGAGATAAATGTAACAGCATGTGTCTCTTCTGGCAAAGAACCAACTCTGGTATCTCTGTCGCTGCATTCAGTCAGCACATCTAAATAATACTCACCCTGCACCTTGCACTGGCCTGGTAAAAACCAGAGAATGATGCATTATGGGATGGTAACGCAATTACTCATTTCCCACCATGCCATATGAACTGTCTGTACTCCATCATATCTAATTCACCAGTGCACTACAAGCACACACATTCCCTAGACAAACACACTTAAACAACCTTCACCCTCTCTGAAGCCTACCAGAGCTAACCATAAATATACAATATAAATGTACATTCCCATTGCCCTCTGCTCAGAGTTCGACTCCTCCACTGCATTACAATAGACATTTCACCAGCTCATTCAACTCAATACATATTGATGCAGGAATGCAATGTAAATCTGCTGTGTTGGCAGAAGAGCTGCTACTGCCGTCCTAAAAGAACCAGGTGATCTCACGCTTTGCCTTAATAAAATGTTTTTGCCTCACAGCATCACAGCAGGCCAGGGTTGACTGGGCTGGAGACTGAGCAGAGAGAGGAACTGGAGGCTGAAAGCAGGGAAGTAGCCCAGTGTTCCACTTAGGCCAGACACCTGCTGGGGGGTGAAGTGGTATGTATCACTTCACTAGGTCACCTAATGAAAAAAACGTGGAAAACACACACACTATGCCACTGCAGTAGTGGTAGGTTGTTACTAGATCATCTCTAACCATGCTGTCATTATTTCAGTATACCCTGCAGCAACCAAATTAACAAACTCTTCACTGAAAGACAGTTTACACAATGACAAAGCATAAATCAACCAGAAACTATGATGATTTTCAAGATTCTGGCCGCTGTGATGATCACAATGCAAAATTTTTACTCCATAACAACAACACCGTAAATAACTGCAGAGAAAAACCTTGGAGAGGCGACTGGTATTCTGTAAACTGAAGGAGCTGTGCTTGGAGAGTGACATTGTGCCTGATGGTAAACAACATTAGGATGGTTAGAGGCTGGCTTGGTGGAGTGATGAGTTAGAGCCTAGTGTCAGGATTGGGACTTGACTACAAACATCTGGAGTTGTCAGATCTTTATTGAAAGTGTAAAGAAACATACAGTATAAAATGATGTGACCATCAAACATATGGTGTACTAATCCCATGTACAGCAGTGTAATAGTATATTCACTACTACGATGAGATGCTCTTCCTCAGGGCCGGTTCCAGGCATAAGCGACATAAGCGGCTGCTAAGGGGCCTCAGTCGGGGTCTTAACTTACTATTGAGAGTAAGAATAGTAGAATACACCAGGTGCAATTTCAAAATGTTGTTTTCCATCAGCAGTTTTTCTCTTGTTTTATCAGTCACTGACAGTCAGTCAATTAGCCATGTCAACTAACAACTTTTTAGATTGGTAGTTAGTCTAGCCGGCTATCTAAATTTGTAGTAATCATGGCTGAATACCGATCGGGCACGCAGAGTACGTGGCCAGGGGCCCTGACCTCTAGGGGGCCCCATTGATTTTTTTCAGTCATTCTCAGTCAGCTATCATATTAACATGGCATAAGTCAATGTGTAGAAATTAGCTTTAAAAGAGTACATCTGTTCTCTCTGCCCCATGGCAAAATGTGTGTAATTGCATGAAATGTGTTATAAAATTGCAAAGTTTTCTCTCCACCCCCATGGCAAAATGTGTAGAAAGCAGGAAATTAACTTTATAACCATTTTTTTCTTTCCAACATCATGATGGGGGCCACTAAATTGTTTTGGCGTGAGGTGGGGGCCCCCCAACCAAATCTTGCTTAGGGCTATATCCAGACCTACTCTTCCTTTGGAGATGAATGAGAAGAGTTACAGAACAAAAAAAGGTTGCAAGTAATATCACTTTGAGTGCTTATCTGGCAGACCTCGAACCACTCCACGACGCCCCTTTGGAGTAAGAGCCCACATTTCTATCAGTCTAATTTATTCGGCAGAGTTTATACTACAAGCAGATATGCAGTTTTATTTACTGAGATGAAGCTGCTCTCTTTAGTTGCCATGATTCTTGCCAGATCATTTCAGCACAAATAAACATGCAGTATTAATGTAAAAATAGGACACTGAGAGACTTCAGAGGTTCCTCAGAGTTTCCGGAGGGGCGATAAACACAGGGAGGCCTGGCTCCAGAGGTCTTCCTACCTCATCCTGTCTCCCCCCTCCTCCCTTTGTCTCCCCCTGTCTGCTGTGTAGACTATGGCCTGGCCAGCGGGGCTGAGGGGTCACCAGTCCAACAGGCAAGGCTCAGGGCTGTTCTGCCTGTTCTGTCCCATCGCCAGGAGTCAGGAGCACAGCTAGCTGTACACTGTCTGACCAAAGCATCTGTGCAAACATACTGACAGACAAGAGTTTAGGACTGGCCAGTGTACTTGACACAACCTACAACCTAGAGGATAGTGTACTTATTTGTCAGGCAAACCGTTTAGATACAGGGTTAATGGGAGAGATTAAACATGGTAGCCTGACATACAAGACATATGGGTTTAGACCTGAAGATGAAGAGTGATGGATTGTAGTAATCAGAGTATCTCTTATAACATCTATAACTTATAACTTATACATTCACAGGAATGTCTTGGCTCTGGTAGCGAGCTCCAAGCCT
Source organism: Salvelinus namaycush (assembly GCF_016432855.1). Classification (NCBI taxonomy): domain Eukaryota; kingdom Metazoa; phylum Chordata; class Actinopteri; order Salmoniformes; family Salmonidae; genus Salvelinus; species Salvelinus namaycush. The sequence continues at coordinate 20,729,739 of NC_052309.1, read as the reverse complement.
CCAGATATTTAGCTTCATGATTGGCCTGAGTAGAGTGCCTCCTGTTTGGAGTTGTATGGTCAATTGTCAATTTCCGATAGTGACATGGCTGAAATGTCTGGTAGTGGGTCAATGACCCTGCAGGCGTTTGGACCCAACAGGGGGACGGGCATCCAAACCTCCCTGGACCACAGGGTCATGACCCTGGGCCTGGCGGTGGAGACGAGCCCTAGAGGGGGAGGCTAAATGGCGGCAGTTAGTTTTGGATTACCTCTGTGGCTTCGTTTCCTGTGATTATATGTTTATCTGGAACATTCTGTGTGACCAAATAGTACTTTTTAAAACTGCCAATGTGTCATAATGAAAGCAAGCCCATCCGTAATGTGTCTATATGGTATTGGATAGAGGGATGCACATTTCACCCCTGAACCCCAGAGAAAACAAAACAATGCAACCATTTTGCACTTCATGCTCAACCATATCCGTTTTTCTATGTATATGGTTTCTTGATTCCTGTATACATCTATATTTCATGGTTAAACTGAATCTTATAATATATGTGCAATGCTATGCCAGGCAACAATTTCACCATGTGTTTCATATTACACTCTCTCCATCTCACCACAAAAACAAATACATGCGGTTAGTCCATTGAGAAGACAGAACAGTATTTAATTGGATTCTTCAGTTTTTGAGGGAGAAAGTTGAAACAGACACCAATGTGAGAAGGCAGGACGGGTAAAAGGTCAGAATCACAATGTAGAAACTGCAGTGCAGATGGAAGAATAACGGAGTAACATAATCTGAACTACCTTGGCGGCTACTCTCTCTGTGCTACTGAAGGTTCATACATCACAGCTCTATCTGCTGCTTTGTCGGACTGGCTGCCTTGACGGGGTGTAGATATAGTGCACAGGGACTGCCTCTTGGCACTCACACACAAAGGGCCTGGGCATGGATAATGCTAGATATGCACCATGAAAAAGAGCCCACGACTGCAAAGTTAACAGTATTCTCAATAAAGCAAAGAAAAACCTATTATTTCTCTTTAAAAGAAAGACTTGCGTGTTAAGAAGCACATTCTAGCCTTGGGTAACTGAATATCCTTATTGGATATCAAGCTTCCCTCACAAAGTACTGTTTCCAATGAATTAAACATTATGTAAACATTTAAAAAATCTAACATTTTAAACGTGTCGAAATTTCTTCTGTTAACCACAAACTGGTGAAGTTTCTAGATCGACGAGGCCAATATTGTGGAAGTAATGAAGTAAATACAGTAAACACATAGAAAGCACATGATCATCAATAAACTTGATTCCATCTCCAAAGCTACCCTCTTAATTAGATTCAGAGGGGTGAAAATGAGAGCAGACATGACCCATTTGCTTATCTGCTTCCCCTTTTCCTCTAAAATCCCTCTCTCTCCTAACTACCTAATGAGAATCGGAAGTTTTAGTAGGGCAGCTCTGTTAGCTAACCCTGGTCTAACCTTGCCCATCTGGAGGGGGCTTGCCAGCCTCGGGGTGACTCAGTCAATCTCAGTCAGTCTCCCTCCAGCTGCTGACCTGACTGCTGTCCACCTAACTAACTGGTCATCTGGGTTACATTCACTGTGGGGGAACAGGGTAGGGTTGACCCTGGCCCACGTTGCAATGTCACTCTGACAGCTCGATGTGTTAAAGCTGTGACAGGGCTCACAGGGGGGCTAATGCTGCTGCCCAAATGGGACTGGCTATTAACCCAGCACCCCACCACCCTGGCCTGCAGCCTCATACCCACACAGCACAGCCTGGGCCCAATGGACGAGGTGTGGCTCATTCACTTCAACCTAGGAGAAGGCTGGCGCTTGCCCTGTGATGTTGTTGTACCAATGTAGTTCATAATGTCCTCTCCTCACACCTTCACTGGTGCTGCCTGCAGATGAAACTCTCAATTCAATGGTTGAAGACTTGTTTTTCTCCTCGATTTTTCTGAAAAGGAGGTAATTTTATTCGTATGCTTAAAACACATAAAATATATGAACATGTTTGTTCAAAGGTAACGACTGTATGGAGATTTTTGCACAGCGATTGGTTAGAGAAGTAACAGCACTGCAGAGGAGGAGACAGACGAATAGACAATGAAACGACAACCCAGGGGTGTGGAACAAACACAAGATGAGCTGTCAACAAAACAGCTTGTTAGAACTTTCAAATCTCCAGACAACCACGGCTTACTGAAAAAACACTTTAGCACTTATTTTCTCCCGAAAACATTTCACTTGACTGTCAATACTCCAATTGGATGAAATATGCATAATGTGGCCTTTTGCTTCATGTGTGGGGTGCCAGTGTGTACCAGGGGGTGGTGCCGTGAGCTGGATGGTTAGGACTACTCCTGTATTCATGAGGCTGTATAATTCATGCTTCTGCTTCCTCAGGTGAGGGCCACAGCAGCATGCCAAACAGACCTGTTCTAGAAACATTTCCCTCATCTGCACTGGCCAGCCCCATTTCCACTGGAAAGCAGCACAATGGCTTTCCTGCATGTGTCAAAAGAGCCAGAAACAGAAAAAGCACGAGGCCAGGTGTGCGCCCATACACACACACACACACGTGCATTAAGACACACAAAAGCACAGATGCACACACAGCACCGTCCGGCAAAGTGCACCACCACTGAAGCACAGGGTCAGTCTGTCGTATTCTGTACTGCACACTGTCCTACTGTGGTCAAGCACATGGGTGTACACAATAATTGCACTGTAAAGTTATGGTTTTCTGTAATTTGGCAAAGGCCACTTCAAGACAGGAGAAACATTAGACTTCACAGGCCGTGAATGATTTCCTGGAAGACTGTGTAACCCTTGTTTTGTTTTGACTGGCGTTGTTTTTGGCTGACCAATGTATCCTAAAATACACAAGACTGGCTTTGACTGCAAATTTGTACGTTGTCCTTGATGGAGTTACACATTTCAGAAGTCAAAGTACAGATCACACACACCCCAAAGTCCCAAAGTGTATAGAATAACATCAGAGCCTTTCAACCAACATTTTTTGACTTTTGACTAGAATGGCTCGCTCCAAACCTATCAAGTGAGTCCCCACTCTTGGCTCTGGCCAATTGGCATTGGTCTGTGAGAGAAAGGCGGCACTAGGGCGTGAAAAGCTCTGGAGGTCCCTGTGACTAACAGGAATCACACGCTGGTCATTTGGGTTTCAAATTGGGATCCAAAGTGCAGTTCTCTGTGTTGTTTACCAGCCCAGGACAGCCCACATAACTATAAAATTAGCTAATAATCACATTTCAATGGAGTCCAGAAACTCTCCATATGAATGTATAGAGCGCTTGGCAGAGACTGGGACATTTTTCAGGTGGGGATTATCTAGCGGTAATGGTCAGATTGGGGCCTGTGCCACTGCCAAGGACAGTTTGCTACTGTACAATGGCACCATAAGATCTGCAGAACCTCATGTTAATGATATAATCACTGTGTTCAATAAATGAGTTACTGTAGTTATCAACTGAATCAGGGTGGGCCAAAATCTACCCATGATTCCCATTACATCCTGTTTCTGGCAAAAGCAGAGCAAACCTTGCGGTCAAGGCACCAAAGGGCCTACAGCCGGGGTAATCAACTACTATTTAAGAAGGTCCCGTCACACACATTTCCTAGATGGCAAAGGTCTGGATAGATATTTTCATTTATCGTCATAGCAACAACCCCCACCTCGCGACCCATGTGACCCCAAACTGTTGACACGCCTCTTGTTTGCAGTTTTAAAACAAATTTTCTGCAATTCTACACATTTTGCCATTGGATGGAGAGAAAATGTTGCAGTTTCAAATCTAATTTCCTGCAATTCCACAAATGTTGCCATGTCTTATGTGTCTTCATATGATCCCTGAGTGACTCAACAAAATCAATGGGGGCCCCCTGGTGGTCGAGGCCCCTGGTCACATAATCTGGCCATGATAAATACAAGATTTAGATAGCTGGTTAGGATGATTTACCTACCTAGCTACAGCTGTAGGATCACCCTGTTCCGTTAGAACTTTCTTGCAATACAGGAAATGTACAACTTGTAGTGTATTCAAGGTTTAAAAAGGCTTCTGAAGGCTTTTCACTTTTCCACTTGTCATTTCAGACTTGATTTCCCCTTAGACAAAAATGTCCATTAATTATAATCCACATAAAATTGCCCATTTCTGTTGCTGCAGGATTATTTTCCTGCTCTAGGAAACTGGCTCAAATTAAGATCTTACATCTGTAACATAGGCTAGTTGATCAACTATAAATTTGACAGGTTATAAATAGCTCTAAGGTATGTCAGTGAATGTGATAACAAGAGAAAAACTGACCCTGCACTACTAAATTTCGAAATTGCAATCCACATTGACCCCGTTCTGGGTCCAGAACCGGACAGCGGTCCGCCTATTGAGCATGGCTGGCTTACAGAGTGGACATCATCAGATGTGCCACCCACTTGTTTTCTGGTAGCCACAGCCCCTTCCCTGGGGCCATGTCTCTCCCAGCCATGGGTTTACTGGTTCTCCTCAATCTGCTTCTGCTTTATTGGATCAAGCCTAGTGTTTGGTGATATTTAACTACAACTGAGTTTGTAGATGATGTAATGTGCTGTATTTGATCAATGAGAGGATCTCTGTTGTGTTCTTTGTTTTATTGTCTGGAGCCTGAGGCCTCAAGGCACCATAGGAACAGTGTGTGTAAACACAGCGCTATTCTGGTCAGGGGTGTGTGTGGTGGGAGACACACAGTAACGGTCCTCATCCTTCCTCAGCCCAGCCACACTGGCTCCCATTGTGTAGCAGTGACTCGGCCGGGGATGTGAGTGATAGAAAAGCACCAGATCACTGAGATAATCTGACACCATACAAACCAAGACAGGCATGCAGTACTGCCCATATATGAGGAGGAATGACCAGTTGTCTATTTCCTGTAGTTAAATACGTAGCATAGGTAGCTAAACTAGCCTGACTTTGTTGCTTGGACACAACTGGACACAAAAGTCCTGGACCAGGATCACTCAGATGTGTTAGCGTCAGATGTAACCCCTGTCATTTTGTTGTAGCCCGTGTCATGTTGTTGTAGCCTGTGTCATGTTGTTGTAGCCTGTGTCATGATGTAGTAGTCCCTGTCATGTTGTAGTAGAACCTGTCATATTGTAGTAGAACCTGTCATATTGTAGTAGAACCTGTCATATTGTAGTAGAACCTGTCATATTGTAGTAGAACCTGTCATGATGTTGTAGTCCCTGTCATGTTGTTGTAGCCCCGTCATGTTGTTGTAGCCCCTGTCATGTTGTAGGCCCCGTCATTTTTTTTGTAGCCCCGTCATTTTGTTGTAGCCCACGTCATGTTGTAGCCCCCGTCATCTTGCTGTGGCCCCTGTCATGTTGTAGTCCCTGTCATGTTGTTGTAGTCCCTGTCATGTTGTTGTAGCCCCTGTCATGTCCTTGTAGCCCCTGTCATGTCCTTGTAGCCCCTGTCATGTCCTTGTAGCCCCTGTCATGTCCTTGTAGCCCCTGTCATGTTGTTGTAGTCCCTGTCATGTTGTTGTAGCCCCTGTCATGTCCTTGTAGCCCCTGTCATGTCCTTGTAGCCCCTGTCATGTTGTTGTAGTCCCTGTCATGTTGTTGTAGCCCCTGTCATGTCCTTGTAGTCCCTGTCATGTTGTTGTAGCCCCTGTCATGTTGTTGTAGCCCCTGTCATGTTGTTGTAGCCCCTGTCATGTTGTTGTAGCCCCTGTCATGTTGTTGTAGTCCCTGTCATGTTGTTGTAACCCCTGTCATGTTGTTGTAGTCCCTGTCATGTCCTTGTAGCCCCTGTCATGTTGTTGTAGCCCCTGTCATGTTGTTGTAGCCCCTGTCATGTTGTTGTAGCCCCTGTCATGTTGTTGTAGCCCCTGTCATGTTGTTGTAGCCCCTGTCATGTCCTTGTAGCCCCTGTCATGTTGTTGTAGCCCCTGTCATGTTGTTGTAGCCCCTGTCATGTTGTTGTAGCCCCTGTCATATTGTAGTAGCCATGGTCATGTTGTTGTAACCCCAGTCATGTTGTTGTGGCAACTGTCATGTTGTTGTAAGCCCTGCCATGTTGTTGTAGCCCCTGTCATGTTGTTGTAGCCCCTGTCATGTTACTGTAGCCCCTGCGATGTTGTAGAAGTCCCTGTCATGTTGTTGTAACCCCTGTCATGTTGTTGTAGCCCCTGTCATGTTGTTGTAGCCCCTGTCATGTTGTTGTAGTCCCTGTCATGTTGTTGTAACCCCTGTCATGTTGTTGTAGCCCCTGTCATGTTGTTGTAGCCCCAGTCATGTTGTTGTGGCAACTGTCATGTTGTTGTAAGCCCTGCCATGTTGTTGTAGCCCCTGTCATGTTGTTGTAGTCCCTGTCATGTTGTTGTAGCCCCTGTCATGTTGTTGTAGCCCCTGTCATGTTGTTGTATCCCCTGTCATGTTGTTGTAGCCCCTGTCATGTTGTTGTAGCCCCTGTCATGTTGTAGAAGTCCCTGTCATGTTGTTGTAGTCCCTGTCATGTTTGTTGAAGTCCCTGTCATGTTGTAGTAGAACCTGTCATGTTGTTGTAGCCCCTGTCATGTCTTTGTAGCCCCTGTCATGTTGTTGTAGCCCCTGTCATGTTGTAGTAGAACCTGTCATGTTGTTGTAACCCCTGTCATGTTGTAGTAGTCCCTGTCATGTTGTTGTAGCCCCTGTCATGTTGTTGTATCCCCTGTCATGTTGTTGTAGCCCCTGTCATGTTGTTGTAGCCCCTGTCATGTTGTAGAAGTCCCTGTCATGTTGTTGTAGTCCCTGTCATGTTGTTGTAGTCCCTGTCATGTTGTTGTAACCCCTGTCATGTTGTTGTAGTCCCTGTCATGTTGTTGTAGCCCCTGTCATGTCTTTGTAGCCCCTGTCATGTTGTTGTAGCCCCTGTCATGTTGTAGTAGAACCTGTCATGTTGTTGTAACCCCTGTCATGTTGTAGTAGTCCCTGTCATGTTGTTGTAGCCCCTGTCATGTTGTTGTATCCCCTGTCATGTTGTTGTAGCCCCTGTCATGTTGTTGTAGCCCCTGTCATGTTGTAGAAGTCCCTGTCATGTTGTTGTAGCCCCTGTCATGTTGTAGAAGTCCCTGTCATGTTGTTGTAGTCCCTTTCATGTTGTTGTAGTCCCTGTCATGTTGTTGTAACCCCTGTCATGTTGTAGAAGTCCCTGTCATGTTTGTTGAAGTCCCTGTCATGTTGTAGTAGAACCTGTCATGTTGTTGTAGCCCCTGTCATGTCTTTGTAGCCCCTGTCATGTTGTTGTAGCCCCTGTCATGTTGTAGTAGAACCTGTCATGTTGTTGTAACCCCTGTCATGTTGTAGTAGAACCTGTCATGTTGTTGTAACCCCTGTCATGTTGTAGTAGAACCTGTCATGTTGTTGTAACCCCTGTCATGTTGTTGTAGCCCCTGTCATGTTGTTGTAGCCCCTGTCATGTTGTAGAAGTCCCTGTCATGTTGTTGTAACCCCTGTCATGTTGTTGTAACCCCTGTCATGTTGTTGTAGTCCCTGTCATGTTGTAGAAGTCCCTGTCATGTTGTTGTAACCCCTGTCATGTTGTTGTAACCCCTGTCATGTTGTTGTAACCCCTGTCATGTTGTAGTAGAACCTGTCATATTGTTGTAGCCCTTGTCAAGTTGTTGTAACCCCAGTCATGTTGTAGTCCCTGTCATGTTGTTGTAACCCCTATCATGTTGTTGTAACCCCTTTCATGTTGTTGTAACCCCTGTCATGTTGTTGTAGTCCCTGTCATGTTGTTGTAGTCCCTGTCATGTTGTTGTAACCCCTTTCATGTTGTTGTAACCCCTGTCATGTTGTTGTAGTCCCTGTCATGTTGTTGTAGTCCCTGTCATGTTGTTGAAGTCCCTGTCATGTTGTTGTAGTCCCTGTCATGTTGTTGTAGTCCCTGTCATGTTGTTGAAGTCCCTGTCATGTTGTTGTAGTCCCTGTCATGTTGTTGTAGTCCCTGTCATGTTGTTGTAGTCCCTGTCATGTTGTTGTAGTCCCTGTCATGTTGTTGAAGTCCCTGTCATGTTGTTGTAGTCCCTGTCATGTTGTTGTAGTCCCTGTCATGTTGTTGAAGTCCCTGTCATGTTGTTGTAGTCCCTGTCATGTTGTTGTAGTCCCTGTCATGTTGTTGTAGTCCCTGTCATGTTGTTGTAGTCCCTGTCATGTTGTTGAAGTCCCTGTCATGTTGTTGTAGTCCCTGTCATGTTGTTGTAGTCCCTGTCATGTTGTTGAAGTCCCTGTCATGTTGTTGAAGTCCCTGTCATGTTGTTGTAGTCCCTGTCATGTTGTTGTAGTCCCTGTCATGTTGTTGTAGTCCCTGTCATGTTGTTGTAGTCCCTGTCATGTTGTTGAAGTCCCTGTCATGTTGTTGTAGTCCCTGTCATGTTGTTGTAGTCCCTGTCATGTTGTTGTAGTCCCTGTCATGTTGTTGTAGTCCCTGTCATGTTGTTGAAGTCCCTGTCATGTTGTTGTAGTCCCTGTCATGTTGTTGTAGTCCCTGTCATGTTGTTGTAGTCCCTGTCATGTTGTTGAAGTCCCTGTCATGTTGTTGTAGTCCCTGTCATGTTGTTGTAGTCCCTGTCATGTTGTTGAAGTCCCTGTCATGTTGTTGTAGTCCCTGTCATGTTTGTTTTAACCTCTGTCATGTTGCTGTATCCCCTGTCATGTTGTTGTAGCCCCTGGCATGTTGTTGTAGTCCCTGTCATGTTGTTGTAACCCCTGTCATGTTGTTGTAACCCCTGTCATGTTGTTGTAACCCCTGTCATGTTGTTGTAACCCCTGTCATGTTGTTGTAACCCCTGGCATGTTGTTGTAGTCCCTGTCATGTTGTTGTAACCCCTGTCATGTTGTTGTAACCCCTGTCATGTTGTTGTAACCCATGTCATGTTGATGTAACCCCTGTCATGTTGTTGTAACCCCTGTCATGTTGTTGTAGTCCCTGTCATGTTGTTGTAGTCCCTGTCATGTTGTTGTAGTCCCTGTCATGTTGTTGTAACCCCTGTCATGTTGTTGTAACCCCTGTCATGTTGTTGTAGTCCCTGTCATGTTGTTGTAGTCCCTGTCATGTTGTTGTAGTCCCTGTCATGTTGTTGTAACCCCTGTCATGTTGTTGTAGTCCCTGTCATGTTGTTGTAACCCCTGTCATGTTGTTGTAACCCCTGTCATGTTGTTGTAGTCCCTGTCATGTTGTAGAAGTCCCTGTCATGTTGTTGAAGTCCCTGTCATGTTGTAGAAGTCCCTGTCATGTTGTTGTGACTCTTGTCATGTTGTTGAAGTCCCTGTCATGTTGTTGTTGTATCCCCTGTCGTGTTGTTGAAGTCCCTCTCATGTTGTTGTGACTCCTGTCATGTTGTTGTGACTCCTGTCATGTTGTTGTAACCCCTGTCATGTTGTAGAAGTCCCTGTCATGTTGTTGTAACCCCTGTCATGTTGTTGTAACCCCTGTCATGTTGTTGTAGTCCCTGCCATGTTGTTGTAGTCCCTGTCATGTTGTTGTAACCCCTGTCATGTTGTTGTAACCCCTGTCATGTTGTTGTAACCCCTGTCATGTTGTTGTAACCCCTGTCATGTTGTTGTAGTCCCTGTCATGTTGTAGAAGTCCCTGTCATGTTGTAGAAGTCCCTGTCATGTTGTTGAAGTCCCTGTCATGTTGTTGAAGTCCCTGTCATGTTGTTGAAGTCCCTGTCATGTTGTTGAAGTCCCTGTCATGTTGTAGAAGTCCCTGTCATGTTGTTGAAGTCCCTGTCATGTTGTTGAAGTCCCTGTCATGTTGTTGAAGTCCCTGTCATGTTGCTGAAGTCCCTGTCATGTTGCTGAAGTCCCTGTCATGTTGCTGAAGTCCCTGTCATGTTGTTGTAGTCCCTGTCATGTTGTTGTAGTCCCTGTCATGTTGTAGAAGTCCCTGTCATGTTGTTGTAACCCCTGTCATGTTGTTGTAACCCCTGTCATGTTGTTGTAGTCCATGTCATGTTGTAGAAGTCCCTGTCATGTTGTAGAAGTCCCTGTCATGTTGGTGAAGTCCCTGTCATGTTGTTGAAGTCCCTGTCATGTTGTTGAAGTCCCTGTCATGTTGTTGAAGTCCCTGTCATGTTGTTGAAGTCCCTGTCATGTTGTTGAAGTCCCTGTCATGTTGTTGAAGTCCCTGTCATGTTGTTGAAGTCCCTGTCATGTTGTTGTAACCCCAGTCATGTTGTTGTAACCCCAGTCATGTTGTTGTAACCCCAGTCATGTTGTTGTAAGCCCTGCCATGTTGTTGTAGCCCCTGTCATGTTACTGTAGCCCCTGCGATGTTGTAGAAGTCCCTGTCATGTTGTTGTAGTCCCTGTCATGTTGTTGTAGCCCCTGTCATGTTGTTGTAGCCCCTGTCATGTTGTTGAAGCCCCTGTCATGTTGTTGTAGTCCCTGTCATGTTGTTGTAGTCCCTGTCATGTTGTTGTAGTCCCTGTCATGTTGTTGTAGTCCCTGTCATGTTGTTGTAGCCCCTGTCATGTTGTTGTAGCCCCTGTCATGTTGTTGTAGCCCCTGTCATGTTGTTGTAGCCCCTGGCATGTTGTTGAAGTCCCTGTCATGTTGTAGTAGAACCTGTCATGTTGTTGTAGCCCCTGTCATGTTGTTGTAGCCCCTGTCATGTTGTAGAAGTCCCTGTCATGTTGTTGTAGTCCCTGTCATGTTGTTGAAGTCCCTGTCATGTTGTAGTAGAACCTGTCATGTTGTTGTAGCCCCTGTCATGTCTTTGTAGCCCCTGTCATGTCCTTGTAGCCCCTGTCATGTTGTTGTAGCCCCTGTCATGTTGTAGTAGAACCTGTCATATTGTTGTAGCCCTTGTCAAGTTGTTGTAACCCCAGTCATGTTGTTGTAACCCCTGTCATGTTGTTGTAGTCCCTGTCATGTTGTTGTAACCCCTGTCATGTTGTTGTAGCCCCTGTCATGTTGTAGTAGAACCTGTCATGTTGTTGTAACCCCTGTCATGTTGTAGTAGAACCTGTCATGTTGTTGTAACCCCTGTCATGTTGTAGTAGAACCTGTCATGTTGTTGTAGCCCCTGTCATGTTGTTGTAGCCCCTGTCATGTTGTAGTAGAACCTGTCATATTGTTGTAGCCCTTGTCAAGTTGTTGTAACCCCAGTCATGTTGTTGTAGTCCCTGTCATGTTGTTGTAGTCCCTGTCATGTTGTAGAAGTCCCTGTCATGTTGTAGAAGTCCCTGTCATGTTGTTGTGACTCTTGTCATGTTGTTGAAGTCCCTGTCATGTTGTTGTTGTATCCCCTGTCGTGTTGTTGAAGTCCCTCTCATGTTGTTGTGACTCCTGTCATGTTGTTGAAGTCCCTGTCATGTTGTTGAAGTCCCTGTCATGTTGTTGTGACTCCTGTCATGTTGTTGTAACCCCTGTCATGTTGTAGAAGTCCCTGTCATGTTGTTGTAACCCCTGTCATGTTGTTGTAACCCCTGTCATGTTGTTGTAGTCCCTGTCATGTTGTTGTAGTCCCTGTCATGTTGTTGTAACCCCTGTCATGTTGTTGTAACCCCTGTCATGTTGTTGTAACCCCTGTCATGTTGTTGTAACCCCTGTCATGTTGTTGTAACCCCTGTCATGTTGTTGTAACCCCTGTCATGTTGTAGTCCCTGTCATGTTGTAGAAGTCCCTGTCATGTTGTAGAAGTCCCTGTCATGTTGTAGAAGTCCCTGTCATGTTGTTGAAGTCCCTGTCATGTTGTTGAAGTCCCTGTCATGTTGTTGAAGTCCCTGTCATGTTGTAGAAGTCCCTGTCATGTTGTTGAAGTCCCTGTCATGTTGTTGAAGTCCCTGTCATGTTGTTGAAGTCCCTGTCATGTTGTTGAAGTCCCTGTCATGTTGTTGAAGTCCCTGTCATGTTGTTGAAGTCCCTGTCATGTTGTTGAAGTCCCTGTCATGTTGTTGTAGTCCCTGTCATGTTGTAGAAGTCCCTGTCATGTTGTTGTGACTCTTGTCATGTTGTTGAAGTCCCTGTCATGTTGTTGTTGTATCCCCTGTCGTGTTGTTGAAGTCCCTCTCATGTTGTTGTGACTCCTGTCATGTTGTTGAAGTCCCTGTCATGTTGTTGTGACTCCTGTCATGTTGTTGAAGTCCCTGTCATGTTGTAGAAGTCCCTGTCATGTTGTTGTGACTCCTGTCATGTTGTTGAAGTCCCTGTCATGTTGTTGTGACTCCTGTCATGTTGTTGTAACCCCTGTCATGTTGTAGAAGTCCCTGTCATGTTGTTGTAACCCCTGTCATGTTGTTGTAACCCCTGTCATGTTGTTGTAACCCCTGTCATGTTGTTGTAGTCCCTGTCATGTTGTTGTAACCCCTGGCATGTTGTTGTAGTCCCTGTCATGTTGTTGTAGTCCCTGTCATGTTGTTGTAGTCCCTGTCATGTTGTTGTAACCCCTGTCATGTTGTTGTAACCCCTGTCATGTTGTTGGAACCCCTGGCATGTTGTTGTAACCCCTGGCATGTTGTTGTAGTCCCTGTCATGTTGTTGTAACCCCTGTCATGTTGTTGTAACCCCTGTCATGTTGTTGTAACCCATGTCATGTTGTTGTAAGCCCTGTCATGTTGTTGTAACCCCTGTCATGTTGTTGTAGTCCCTGTCATGTTGTTGTAGTCCCTGTCATGTTGTTTTAGTCCCTGTCATGTTGTTGTAACCCCTGTCATGTTGCTGTAGTCCCTGTCATGTTGTTGTAACCTCTGTCATGTTGCTGTATCCCCTGTCATGTTGTTGTAGTCCCTGTCATGTTGTTGTAACCCCTGTCATGTTGTTGTAACCCCTGTCATGTTGTTGTAACCCCTGTCATGTTGTTGTAACCCCTGTCATGTTGTTGTAACCCCTGTCATGTTGTTGTAGTCCCTGTCATGTTGTAGAAGTCCCTGTCATGTTGTTGAAGTCCCTGTCATGTTGTAGAAGTCCCTGTCATGTTGTTGTGACTCTTGTCATGTTGTTGAAGTCCCTGTCATGTTGTTGTTGTATCCCCTGTCGTGTTGTTGAAGTCCCTCTCATGTTGTTGTGACTCCTGTCATGTTGTTGTAACCCCTGTCATGTTGTTGTAGTCCCTGTCATGTTGTTGTAGTCCCTGTCATGTTGTTGTAACCCCTGTCATGTTGTTGTAACCCCTGTCATGTTGTTGTAACCCCTGTCATGTTGTTGTAACCCCTGTCATGTTGTTGTAGTCCCTGTCATGTTGTTGTAACCCCTGTCATGTTGTAGAAGTCCCTGTCATGTTGTTGAAGTCCCTGTCATGTTGTTGTAACCCCTGTCATGTTGTTGTAACCCCTGTCATGTTGTTGTAACCCCTGTCATGTTGTTGTAACCCCTGTCATGTTGTTGTAACCCCTGTCATGTTGTTGTAGTCCCTGTCATGTTGTTGTAGTCCCTGTCATGTTGTAGAAGTCCCTGTCATGTTGTTGAAGTCCCTGTCATGTTGTTGAAGTCCCTGTCATGTTGTTGAAGTCCCTGTCATGTTGTTGAAGTCCCTGTCATGTTGTTGAAGTCCCTGTCATGTTGTAGAAGTCCCTGTCATGTTGTTGAAGTCCCTGTCATGTTGTTGAAGTCCCTGTCATGTTGCTGAAGTCCCTGTCATGTTGCTGAAGTCCCTGTCATGTTGCTGAAGTCCCTGTCATGTTGTTGTAGTCCCTGTCATGTTGTTGTAGTCCCTGTCATGTTGTAGAAGTCCCTGTCATGTTGTTGTAACCCCTGTCATGTTGTTGTAACCCCTGTCATGTTGTTGTAGTCCATGTCATGTTGTAGAAGTCCCTGTCATGTTGTAGAAGTCCCTGTCATGTTGGTGAAGTCCCTGTCATGTTGTTGAAGTCCCTGTCATGTTGTTGAAGTCCCTGTCATGTTGTAGAAGTCCATGTCATGTTGTTGAAGTCCATGTCATGTTGTTGAAGTCCCTGTCATGTTGTTGAAGTCCCTGTCATGTTGTTGAAGTCCCTGTCATGTTGCTGAAGTCCCTGTCATGTTGCTGAAGTCCCTGTCATGTTGTTGTAGTCCCTGTCATGTTGTTGTAGTCCCTGTCATGTTGTTGTAGTCCCTGTCATGTTGTAGAAGTCCCTGTCATGTTGTTGTGACTCTTGTCATGTTGTTGTATCCCCTGTCGTGTTGTTGAAGTCCCTCTCATGTTGTTGTGACTCCTGTCATGTTGTTGAAGTCCCTGTCATGTTGTTGTGACTCCTGTCATGTTGTTGTAACCCCTGTCATGTTGTAGAAGTCCCTGTCATGTTGTTGTAACCCCTGTCATGTTGTTGTAACCCCTGTCATGTTGTTGTAGTCCCTGTCATGTTGTTGTAGTCCCTGTCATGTTGTTGTAACCCCTGTCATGTTGTTGTAACCCCTGTCATGTTGTTGTAACCCCTGTCATGTTGTTGTAACCCCTGTCATGTTGTTGTAGTCCCTGTCATGTTGTAGAAGTCCCTGTCATGTTGTAGAAGTCCCTGTCATGTTGTTGAAGTCCCTGTCATGTTGTTGAAGTCCCTGTCATGTTGTTGAAGTCCCTGTCATGTTGTAGAAGTCCCTGTCATGTTGTAGAAGTCCCTGTCATGTTGTAGAAGTCCCTGTCATGTTGTTGAAGTCCCTGTCATGTTGTTGAAGTCCCTGTCATGTTGTTGAAGTCCCTGTCATGTTGTTGAAGTCCCTGTCATGTTGTTGAAGACCCTGTCATGATGTTGTAGTCCCTGTCATGTTGTTGTAGTCCCTGTCATGTTGTTGTAGAAGTCCCTGTCATGTTGTAGAAGTCCCTGTCATGTTGTTGTGACTCTTGTCATGTTGTTGAAGTCCCTGTCATGTTGTTGTTGTATCCCCTGTCGTGTTGTTGAAGTCCCTCTCATGTTGTTGTGACTCCTGTCATGTTGTTGAAGTCCCTGTCATGTTGTTGTGACTCCTGTCATGTTGTTGAAGTCCCTGTCATGTTGTAGAAGTCCCTGTCATGTTGTTGTGACTCCTGTCATGTTGTTGAAGTCCCTGTCATGTTGTTGTGACTCCTGTCATGTTGTTGTAACCCCTGTCATGTTGTAGAAGTCCCTGTCATGTTGTTGTAACCCCTGTCATGTTGTTGTAACCCCTGTCATGTTGTTGTAACCCCTGTCATGTTGTTGTAGTCCCTGTCATGTTGTTGTAACCCCTGGCATGTTGTTGTAGTCCCTGTCATGTTGTTGTTGTATCCCCTGTCGTGTTGTTGAAGTCCCTCTCATGTTGTTGTGACTCCTGTCATGTTGTTGAAGTCCCTGTCATGTTGTTGTGACTCCTGTCATGTTGTTGAAGTCCCTGTCATGTTGTTGTGACTCCTGTCATGTTGTTGTAACCCCTGTCATGTTGTAGAAGTCCCTGTCATGTGTTTGTAACCCCTGTCATGTTGTTGTAACCCTGTCATGTTGTTGTAGTCCCCTGTCTGTTGTGTTGTAGTTCCCTGTCATGTTGTTGTAACCCCTTGTCATGTTGTTGTAACCCCTGTCATGTTGTTGTAACCCCTGTCATGTTGTTGTAGTCCCTGGTCATGTTGTAGACCCCTGTCATGTTGTTGTAGAGTCCCTGTCATGTTAGTTGTAAGGTCCCTGTCATGTTGTTGTAGTCCCTGTCATGGTTTGTTGTAAGTCCCTGTCATGTTGTTGAAGTCCTGTCATGTTGTTGTAAGTCCCCTGTCATGTTGTGTAAGTCCCTGTCATGTTGTTGAAGTCCCTGTCATGTTGTTGAAGTCCCTGTCATGTTGTTGTAGTCCCTGTCATGTTTGTTGTAGTCCCTGTCATGTTGTGAAGTCCTGTCAGTTGCTGAAGTCCCTGTCAATGTTTTTCTGTAAGTCCCTGTCATGTTTGTTGTAGTCCCTGTCATGTTGTTGTACCTGTCCATCCCTGTCATGTTGTTGTAAGTCCCCTGTCATGTTGTTGTAACGTCCCTGTCATGTTGTTGTAACCCCTGTCCATGTTGTTGTAGTCCCTGTCATGTTGTAGCCCTAGTTGCCCTGTCCATGTTGTAGAAGTCCCTGTCAATTTGTTTTTGTAGTCCCTGTCATGTTGTAGAAGTCCCTGTCATGTTGTTGTATAGTCCCTGTCATGTTGTTGTAGAAGAGGTCCCCTGTCATGTTGTAATGGAAGTCCTGTCCATGTTGTATGAAGTCCTGTCATGTTGTTGACGTCCCTGTCATGTTTTGTAAGTTCCCTGTCATGTTGTGTAGTCCCTGTCATGTTGTTTGTTATGTTGACCCTGTCATGTTGTTGTAGCTCCCTGTCATGTTGTTGTAAGTCCCCTGTCATGTTGTAGAATGTAGTGTCCCCTGTCGTGTTTGTTGTGAACCCTTGTCATGTTGTGTTGTAACCCCTGTCATGTTTTGTGTCCCCTCATGTTGTTTGTGACCTCCTGTTCATGTTGTTGTAACCCCTGTCATGTTGTTGTGACCCCTGTCATGTTGTTGTAAGGTCCCTGTTCATGTTTTTGTGAACCCCCTGTCATGTTGTTGTAACCCCTGTCTTTGTTGTAAGTCCCTGTCTGTTGTAGAAGTCCCCTGTCATGTTGTAATGGTAATCCCTGTCATGTTGTTGTAACCCCTGTCATGTTTTGTTGCAGTCCCTGTCATGTTGTTGTGAGTCCCTGTCATGTTGTTGTGGGTAACCCTGTCATGTTTGTTGTAGTCCCTGTCATGTTGTTGTAGCGTGTGTCCCGTCATGTTTGTTGTACCCCTGTCATGTTTGTTGTAACAACCCTGTCATGTTGTTTGTACCCCTGTCAGTTTGTTTGTAAGTCCCTGTCATGTTGTTGGGTAGTCCCTTCATGTTTGTTAAGTCCCCTGTCATGTTGTTTTGAGTCCCTGTCATGTTGTTGAAGTCCACTGTCATGTTGTTGACGTCCCTGTCATGTTTTGAAGTCCACACAACCCATCTGTCATGTTGTAGAAGTCCCTGTCTGTTTGAGTGTCCCTTCATGTTGTTGAGTCCCTGTCATGTTTGTTGATAGTCCCTGTCTGTTGTTGAAGTCCTGTCATGTTGTTGTAGTACCCTGTCATGTTGTTGTAGTCCCCTGTCATGGTTGTATGTAGAAGTCCCTGTCTGTTGTAGAAGTCCCTGTCATGTTGTTGTGATCCTGTCATGTTGTTGATACCCCTGTCATTTGTTGTACCCCTGTCATGTTGTTGTACGTCCCTGTTCATGTCTGTTGGTGAAGCCCTGTCATGTTTGTTGAAGTCCCTGTCATGTTGTTGGCCCTTATGTTGTGAAGTCCCTGTCATGTTGTTAACCGTCATGTTTGAAGTCCCTGGTCATGTTGTTGTAATGTCCCTGTCATGTTGTTGAGTCCCTGTCATGTTGTGAAGTCCCCTGTCATGTTGTTGTAGTCCCTGTCATGTGTTGTAGTCCCCTGTCATGTTTGTTGTAGAATGTCCCTGTCATGTTGTAGAAGTTGTCCCTGTCATGTTGTTGTGACAGTCTCTGTCATGTTGTTGTGTCCCTGTCTGTTGTGTGTGTATCCCTGTCATGTTGTTGAAGTCCCTTCATGTTGTTGTGAACTCCCTGTCATTTTTGTTGTAACCCTGTCATGTTGTTGACTCCTGTCCATGTTTGTTGAAGTCCCTGTCATGTTGTTGAAGGTCCCTGTCATGTTGTTGTGAACCCTGTCATGTTGTTGAAGCCCTGTCATGTTTTTGTTGTGATCCTGTCATTTTGTTGTACCCCTGTCATGTTGTAGAAGCCCCTGTCATGTTGTTGTAACCCCTGTCATGTTGTTGTACCCTGTCATGGTTTGTTGTAGTCCCTGTCATGTTGTTGTAACCCCCTCCTGCAGTTGTTGTAGTCCCTGTCATGTTGTTGTACCCCTGTCTGTTGTTGTAACCCCTGTCAGTTGTTTGTAAGCCCCTGTCATGTTGTTGTAACCCTGTCATGTTGTTGTATGTCAGTTGTTGTACCCCTGTCATTGTTGTGGTAACCCCTGTCATGTTTGTTGTAACCCCCCCTGTCATTTGTTGAAGTCCCCTGTCATGTTTTGTGACCCTGTCATGTTGTTGAAGTCCCCTGTCATGTTGTTGTGTACCTCCTGTTCATGTTTTGTAACCCTGCATGTTGTTGTAACCCCACCCTGTCCCATGTTTGTTGTAGATCCCTGTCATGTTGTTGTAACCCCTGCATTTTGTTGTAGTCCCTGTCATGTTGTTGTAGTACCCTTGTCATGTTGTTGTAACCCTTCATGTTTTTGTAACCCCTGTCCCATGTTTGTTGTAACCCCTGCATGTTGTTGTAACCCTACCCCTGTATGTTGTTGTATCATGTTCCATTTGTTGTAACCCCTGTCATGTTGTAAGAAGTCAGTCCCTGTCATGTTGTTGTACCCTGTCATGGTTTGTAGAAGTCCCTGTCATGTTGTTGAACCCCCTGTCATGTGTTGTTGTAACCCTGTCATGTTTTTGTAACCCCTGTCATGTTTGTTGTAACAGCCCTGTCATGTTGTTTAACCCCTGTCATGTTTGTTGTAACCCCTGTCATGTTGTTGTAGTCCCCTGTCCATGTTGTTGTAACCCCTGGCATGTTGTTGTACCCCTGTCATGTTGTTTTACCCTGTCATGTTGTTGTAACCCTGTCATGTTGTTGTAACGTCATGTCCATGTTGTTGAGTCCCATGTCATGTTGTAGAATCCCCTGTCATGTTGTAGAAGTCCCTGTCATTTTGTTGAAGTCCCTGTCATGTTGTTGAAGTCCCTGTCATGTTGTTGTGATAGTCCCTGTCATGTTGTTGAGTCCCTGTCATTTTTTTGTTGTGTACTCCTGTCATGTTGTTGAACCCTGTCATGTTGTTGAAGTCCTGATGTCCATTATGTTGTTGTAACCCCTGTCATGTTGTTGTACGCCTGTCATGTTGTTGTAACCCACCACTGTCATGTTGTTGTAGTCCCCTGTCATGTTGTTGTGTTGTATCGTACCCCTGTCAATGTTGGTTGAAGTCCCTCGTCATGTTGTTGTTAGCATGTTACCTGTCATGTTTTTGAAGTCCCTGTCATGTTGTTGTGACTTCCTGTCATGTTGTGAGTCCCTGTCATGTTTGTAGAAGTCCCTGTCATGTTTGTTGTGTCCTGTCTGTTGTTGAAGTCCCTGTCATGTTGTTGTACTCTCCCTGTCATGTTGTTGAAGTCCCTGTCATGTTGTTGTATCCCCTGTTTTACCGTGTGTTGTGAAGTCCCTCTGTCATGTTGTTGTGACCCTTCCTGCATGTTGTTGTAAGTCCCTGTCATGTTGTTGTACTCCTTGTCATGTTGTTGTAAGTCCCTGTCATGTTGTGGAAGTCCCTGTCATGTTGTTGTACCCCTGTCATGTTGTTGTAGTTGTTAACCCCTGTCCATGTTGTTGAAGTCCCTGTCTGTTGTTGTAACCCCTAGTCATTTTGTTGTAGCCCTGTCAGTTTTGTAACCCTGTCATGTTGTTGTTGTAACCCCTGTCATGTTGTTTGTAGTCCCTGTCATGTTGTTGTAACCCCTGTGCAGTCTGTCTGTTGTAGTCCCTGTCATGTTGTTGTAGCCCCTGTCATGTTTGTTAGTAGTCCCTGTCATGTTGTTGTGACCCCTGTCATGTTGTTGTCCAGCGTCCATGTTTGTTGTAACCCCTGTCATGTTGTTGTATCCCTGTCATGTTGTTGTAACCCTGCATGTTGTTTGTAGTCCCCTGTCATGTTGTTAGTAAAACCCCTGTCATGTTTGTTGCTAAACCCTGTCAATGGAGTTGTTGTTAAACCCTAGGGTTGCATATTGTTGTTGATAACCCCTGTCATGTTTTGTTGTATCCCCCGTGTCATGTTGTTGTACCAAACCCCTGTCATGTTGTTGTAAGTCCCTGTCATGTTGTTGTAGTCCCCTGAGTCAATGTTGTTTAGTCCCGCCTTAGATGTGCCGTCATGTTGTTGTACACATGAACCCCTGTCATGTTGTAGAATCCTGTCATGTTGTTGTAGTCCTGTTCATTTTGTTGTGATACCCCTTTCACATGGCTTTGTTGAAGTCCCCTGTCATGTTGTTTGTGACACCCTGTCATGTTTGTTGATGGGGCCACCCATGTCATGTTGTTGTGACTAAAAATCCTGTCATTTGTTGTAGTCCGCTAAGCCGCTATGTTGTTGTTGAGCCTCTTATGCCTTTGTTCACTTTCTGTTGTTGGTACCTGTCATGTTGTTGCAGCCCCTGTCATGATTGTTGTTGAAGTCCCCTGTCGTGTTTGTTGAAGTCCCTGTCGTGTTGTTGAAGTCCCTGTCATGTTTGTTGTGAAGTCCCTGTCATGTTGTTGAAGGTCCCTGTCATGTTGTAGAAGTCCCTTGTCATGTTTTGTGAAGTCCCTGTCATGTTGTTGAAGTCCCTGTCATGTTGTGACTCTTGTCATTTTGTTGAAGTCCCTGTCATGTTGTGTTGTATCCCCTGTCGTGTTGTTGAAGTCCCTCTCATGTTGTGTGACTACCTGTCATGTTTGTTGAAGTCCCTGTCATGTTGTTGTGACCCCTGTCATGTTTGTTGAAGTCCTGTCATGTTGTTAGAAGTTCCCTGGTCATGTTGTTGTTGTACTCCTGTCATGTGTTGTTAACCCCTGTCATGTTGTTTGAAGCCACTGTCATGTTGTTGTAACCCTCTGTCATGTTGTTGTAGCCCCGTCATGTTTTTGAGTCCCTGTCATGTTGTTGTTGTATCCCCTGTCAAGTTGTTTGTAGTCCCCTGTCATGTTGTTGTAACCCCTGGCCATGTTGTTGTATGTCCCCTGATCATGTTGTTGTAGTCCCTGTCATTTGGTTGTTAACCTGTCATGTTGTTGTAACCCCTGTCATTTGTGTTGTAAGCCCCTGGTCCTGTTGTTGTAACCCCTGTCCATGTTGTTGTACCCGTGTCAGTACCCCCTGGTCATGTTTTGTTGTAGTCCCTTTTCATGTTGTTTAGTCCCTCATGTTTTGTAGGACCCCTGTCATGTTGTTAGTCCCTGTCATGTTGTTGTACGTCCCCCCTGTCATGTTGTTGAAAGTCCCCTGTCATGTTGTTGTAGACGTCCTGTGTCATGTTTGTTGAATGTCCCCCTGTCATGTTGTTT